>NC_069707.1:12752196-13055227 GCF_023699985.2 Odocoileus virginianus
GTATTTATTTTTAAATTAAATGCCAAAAGATAAATTTGTAAATCAAGAATTCTGCTAATTTCTAATTTCATTCACTGACCATTGAAATAGAGGGCATGTTCTTGCAAATTCCTTATTTCCTGGATCCTTAACCTGGTACAGAGAAAGGGGCTTGATCTTTATCATTTTATGCTATGAAAACATATCTACAATTTATTTTTGTTTTTAATACATTTTTATAGCGATCAAGCATATTTTTGTTAGAATTTATGCCATTGCTTAACATGAGAATTTTTTTTCTTGGGTAAGCTTTCAAATACACATCTAGATGTCAGAACCTTGACTGATAAAATATAACCTACAGTTATATCATGGAAATAGTCATCAAGTTCTTCAACAGACAACGACAGACCATATTCCAGATAGATAATATGGATAATCAGTATTCCTCTAGATTAAAAAAAAATTCTGGAAAAGCACTAATAATTAGGAAAGTGTTAAGAAAAATTAAATTCCTAAAATTTTAAAAAGAGATTGTGCAGACATTATCTCTACCATAAGCTCAGTTCAGTTCAGTCGCTCAGTCATGTCTGACTCTGCGACCCCATGGACTGCAGCACATCAGTCTTTCCTGTTTATCACCAAATTCACAGAGCCTGCTCAAACTCATGTCCATAGAGTTGGTGATGCCATCAAACCTTCTCATCCTCTGTCATCCCCTTTTCCTCCTGCCTTCAACCTTTCTCAGCATCAGATCTTTTCCAATAAGTCAGTTCTTCGCATCAGGTGGCCAAAGGATTGGAGCTTCAGCTTCAGCATCAGTCCTTCCAGTTAGTATACAGGACCAATTCCCTTTAGGATGGACTGGTTTGATCTCCTTGCAGTCCAAGGGACTCTCAAGAGTCTTCTCCAACACCACAGTTCAAAAGCATCGATTGGCACTCAGCTTTCTTTATGGTCCAACTCCCACATCCATACATGACTACTAGAAAAACCATAGCCTTGACTAGATGGACTTTTGTTGGTGAAGTAATTTCTCTGCTTTTTAATATGCTTACTAGGTTGGTCATAGCCTTTCTTCCAAGGAGCAAGCGTCTTTTAATTTCATAGCTGCACTCATCATCTGCACTGATTTTGGAGCCCAAGAAAATAAAGTCTGTCACTGTTTCCCCATCTATTTCCCATGAAGTGATGGGACTGGATGCCATGATCTGAGTTTTCTGAATGTTGAGTTTTAAGCCTACTTTTTCACTCTCCTCTTTCACTTTCATCAAGAGGCTCTTTAGTTCTTCACTTTCTGCCATAACGGTGGTGTCATCTGCATATCTGAGGTTATTGATATTTCTACTGGCAGTCTTGATTCCAGCTTGTGGCTTCATCCAGTCTGGCATTTCTCATGATGGGCTCTGCATAGAAGTTAAATAAGCAGGGTGACAATATACAGCCTTGATGATTATTTTAACTTAGAAATTATTTAATAACTATTTGGAATGTCTGTATACCAGCTTAACTTATGTTAGCATAGCTCTGACTTTGCATTTTATAGCTATAGAAAAATTAAATATCATAGCTATATCCAATTGACTAGCTTTTTTTGCAGCCAAAATAACAATGCAAAAATATAAACTTTTATAATATGGATCAAGCAATTTTACAATCTTTTCTAGCCCCCAAATATTTTCCTTTACCACCTGAAATAGGGGTAAATGGATTCAGGAGATACACTTCTTTACATGAAACCATAAAAGGCTTAGTTAAAATTTCATAGCTTTTTAAATGGCAATATATAGTGATTCATTATATTGAATAATAACAGCTTAGCTTGGAAATCAAGCTATCTTATACAGTCAGACCCTGAAGATAAAGATATTTTGGATAAACAAGTTTTAATCAGTCAGAAAAGCAATCAAAATGAAGTATCTGTCTTTCAAATGTTTAGTCATGGTTTACCCACACAAGAGGAAGGAAAAAAGAAGAGGACTGTGGAGAAAGGGGAAAAATATAAAGATGGGGAGAAAGAAGTCGAGAAAGACTGAACATGATGTCAGACAAAATTAAAATGCATGTCTGAAACACACAAAATGAAAATTGAGGCAATTATTTCTATAACTGCATATTTACTGAAGTCCTGCAAAGTGAATATACATAAAATATCCCAATAATTGAGGATATTTTCTGGGGATATAGAAACAAAACATATTTCAAAGTTTCACCTTGTACTTCATGCAGCCTAGCCCTCCAACTCATTGAATTGGTTCTTGGTTAAAAATTGGCACTTTGTTAGGTTATAAATTAATTAGCTTGGCTTTGGATAGTCTAAGATTAGACAGTGTGGCAACAAGCCATTGTCAAGTTCTCCAGCAGATATGGGGATAAAAATACAGCCCAGAACGCATTAGAGAGCACTGCTGGGCTCAAGAATGACATGGGTTTTTTTTCTGGCTTGCAGTTCCAGATCATGACCAGAGATGGCGCTGAGTGTACAGGGAACGAAACGCCAATCCCAAACGGAAATTGGAAACCGGAATGAAGTCCGTGAGCAGGAATCCTTCCTTATTCAACCTCGACAGCACATCCAAGATAGTGACTCTGGAGGAAGGGACAGAAAAGCATGTAGAACAAATAAAGAACTTGTGTTAGGGGAGTCACATCTTAGAAAGGAGCTCGGAATGAAAATCTTGACAGGTTAATGTGGGAAGAACCTTATGACGCAGGAATACAGATCAAAACACTCAGAGAATTGAGATATGAGCTCTATTTTCTCAGGTTGAATAACCCGTTAGATAAGTTTTTCTAAAGTTTAATAAATTTGTATTTAGCAGAAAGACTATAGAAGTGTTCACGCTTTTATATTCTAAAGACATGTGGACAGGTTGTACTTGTTCTGTTTTTAACAAAGAGGAATGCTAAAGCAGTTTGATGTAGTCATAGAGTACTCCCCCCAGAGTCTAGCTTAATGTATTTTAAATTTCCTTCTGGTTAACAAATATTTGGTAAACAAAGATATCCATCTTAAGGGAGAAAGGCTTAAACTACTTACTTTCAGCACCAGAGTGAACTGCTCTTTATGTCCCTTCACTTGCATTTGAAAAAATAGAATTGAAGATTCCAAATAAAAGTGAAGAGAAAAAGTTACTCAGGGGTCTACCAATAAGTGCAGCAACCTTTAAAAACTTTTTATTTTCAAGCTTTTGTATTGCCTTGTTGTTGTTCAGCCACTAAATCATGTCCAACTCTTTATGACCCCATGGACTGCAGCACACCAGGCTTCCTGTCCATCACCAACTCCTGGAGTTTGCTCAGACTCATGTCCATTGAGTTGGTGATGCCATCCAACCATCTCATCTTCTGTCATCCTGCCTTCAATCTTTCCCAGCATCAGGGTCTTTTCAAATGAGTCAGCTCTTCGCATCAGGTTGCCAAAGTATTGGAGTTTCAACTTCAGCATCAGTCCTTCCAATGAATATTCAGGACTGATTTCCTTCAGGGTTGACTGGTTGGATCTCCTTGCAGTTCAAGGGACTCTCAAGAGTCTTCTCCTACACCACAGTTCAAAAGCATCAATTGTTTGATGCTCAGCTTTCTTTATGATCCAACTTCCACATCCATACATGACTACTGGAAAAACCATAGCTTTGACTAGATGGACCTTTGTTAGCCAAGTAATATCTTTGCTTTTCAATATGCTGTTTAGGTAGGTCATAACTTTCCTTCCAAGGAGCAAGTGTCTTTTAATGTCATGGCTACAGTCACCATGTGCAGTCATTTTGGAGCCCCCCCAAAATAAAGTCTGTCACTTTTTCCATTGCTTGCCCATCTATTTGCCATGAAGTGATGGGACCAGATGCCATGATCTTAGTTTTCTGAATATTGAGTTTTAGGCTTACTTATTCACTCTCGTCTTTTACTTTCACTCTCTTCTTTCACTTTCATCAAGTGTTTACTGATATGGGAGGAAATACTCTATTTCTCAATATAAAAGGATTTTAAGTGGAAAAGTATCCTTTCCTGCCTTGTCTGTGTACATCCTTCTCCCATCTTTTCTTAGAATTAATAGCTAAGAGCATGCACAATCATGGTCAAAAAGTTATTAAGTGGTCTATCTCTGCTGTGTAATGTGTGGCCTGTCAATCAGCTGCATCATCATCACCTGGAAGCTTGTTAGAAATGTAGAATCTCATGCCTCATCGCAGACTTAATGGATCAAGATATGTAATTTAACAACATCCTCAAGTGATATACATGCACCGTGAAGTCTGAAAAACTCTGCTCCAGATTCCAAAGATAGAACTACTAAGGACAAGTCCTTTCTCTTGCAGCTCCACAAGAGGGCTGCTGAAATGGTCTAACTATATTCAGTGCCCTTACCCTTAGATCATACAGAGAGAGAACAAGAGAGGAGGGTGGGTCTAAATCGGTCATCATGAGAGACATTGAGAAGTAGTGTTTACAGTGACTTTCTCCTTTCTCAGGAAGTGAGAGGAGCTCCAAGAGAATCTGTAACAGATATGTATGTCGGCAATAAAGGAACACCCTCAGCCCAATCCAAGGCTGGATATTTGTTGATTTCCATGCTCTAAACAGCCACACTGGTCCTGCCCTTGGAGTGCAAGGGAGCATGTGAGTTCTTGGACAAGTTTGTCAATTTCCCCCCAGAGTTTAGGGACATATGTAACACATAGAGACTGTGCCCATTTATGGCCTTCTGATTTTGTACTATGGGAGGCTTATTCAAGTAGTCTGTGATAATAGTGTGAGATAAGATTGTGGTGAATTATGGGAAGAAGGTGGGAGCAACAGTTCCCCAAACCATCTCAGTTCTCTGTAACTTTGGGAGGGCTACAAAGCAGGATGTGTGCAATTTCTGTGGCTCCATGGGGTGGGGCATAAAGGTCTGATGAGGGAGTATGAGCTCAGGTGACTGATAAGCCTAGTAAGGTTTTGTCCCTTCCAGAGAAGGGATTCTGGGCACAAACCACTGTCATAGCTAACAGGAGACATAGTGCTATCTGTGAATGTAGTCTCGCTGTCAGAGAGAACTGTGTATTAGGTGGACACTGCTTTATGAAAAACACTGATACCACCCGCTTGTGGACTGTTTCCACAGTGGCGGTCAGCTGAAGCAAGGACAGTGAACTCAAGCCAGGTCTGGTGGTCACCATCAGCATTCAGCTAACTATCTTAGATGAACTTCATCACTACACTGTCTGCTTTTGCAAGTCTTCCTCTAAAAAGAGCTAAACAGAGAAAATGGAGAGAAGAAGGTCCGAGAGGATTCCATTTTCCTCCATCACGATGAGCAACTGAGCATGCAGCCCAAATCTGTTTTAGAAAATGGACATGGAGTAGGAAAAGAAGAGCTATGGTTTAAATTGAGTTTGGGATTGCTGCTTTATATTAGATTGGATTTTAGTAACTCAAAGTGGCCGGAAAGTTGCAGAATCCTCTCAAGATATAATGAAGGTACAAGAAAGAAGGATTGAGTTTAGCAGAGCTGCAAGTGATGGTAGGAAACATAAAACCACCTACTGACATCCACCTACTCTTCTTTAAAGAAAGCTCAAATGCAAATCATAAACATCTTTATATTTCACGGTAAGTCATCTTCTGTTTTCTTCTTGGTAGGCAAGATGAGGAAAGTATAGTTTTACCACCTCCCATCTCTCCTACACTCATATCTCTTGATTTAGCGCAGTTACATTATTGCTTTCTTTTTTCAACTTATGTATGTGTGTGTGTGCTTAGTCGTTCAGTCATGTCCGACTCTTTGTGACCCCATGGACAGTAGGCCGCCAGGATTGTGTGTCCAGGGGATTCTCCAGGCAAGAATACTGGAGTGGGTTGCCATGCCCTCCTCCAGGGGATCTTCCCACTTCAGGGATAGAACCGTGGTCTCCTGCAATGCAGGTGGATTCTTTACCATCTGAGCCACCAGGGAAGCCCTTTGTTTTCAACTTAGGGGATACATTTTTAACTTTCCTAAAAGCAATGTAATATTTATTTTTTGTTTAGGAAAAAAAAAATGTCTGACTCTGCAAACAAACAAAAAAAAGAATGGGTGCCTTTAACCTGTGTCCACATTTTCTCTTGGCAGCCATTCATTTTGATTCTTTAGTATGGGGCTTTATGCCCTGTCCTGATCACCCAAAAGCTCACTTTCCAGTACCTGCTGATGAAGTCTGCTGCAAGCATCAGACTCCGCCTGTGGGAAAGGCTGGACAAGCTGGGGAGAAGATGCTTCCAGGACAGCCCTTAGCCAATGACTGACAACAACCAGAGGATAACTTCCCAGCTTCCCTTTCCTTGTTTCTCAAGGAAGAGACAAATCTGAGGTATATTTGACATCATTTCCCAGAAGTTTCCAATGAGAAAATGAGAAATTACAAAAAAATAAAACTACCATGAAAATATGTATCTAACCCACTCATTCCTACATGAATCTGAGTCTAAAAGTCAGAAGAGTTAATTTGCCTAATGGAAAGAAGGCCTTTTCTTTGACTTGCAAAATAGAATAAACAAAAAGTGTAAAAGAACTTTGGAGTTCACAGTGATCATGAAATTGTGTTGTGAGTTACTATGAATAGAATTATTCCAAGTAGAGGAATTTTTAAAGTCTATTTGGGCCATTTTGTAGGAATTGCTTATCCAGTTTATGCTTTTAGTATCTTTTATTTTTCCTCTTCCTTTCTGAAAGCTGGATTTTAAGACATGTTATTGTATTTGCTTTAAGTTTTAAATAAGTAACACAGAAGACATAAGAGATAAAGTGCAAATGGAATTTGTTTGACTCTTTCTAAAGCAATTTTTAAGAAAGGCAAGACGGAAGGATTTGGAAACACTTATCTAAAACATCAAGCTTCCCAGGCATTTCTAGTGATAAAGAACCCCCCACCGCCACCACCAATGCAGGAGACATAAGGGATGCGTGTTCGATTCCTGGGTTGGGAAGATCCCCTGGAAGAGGGCATGGCAACCCACTCCAGTATTCTTGCCTGGAGAATCCCATGGACAGAGGAGCCTGGCGGGTGACAATCCACAGGGTTGCAGAGTCGAACACGACTGAGGCAACTTAGCAGGCATGCATCTGAAACATCTCTTGGATCATTTATGAATTTTAATTTTTTTCAGATAGTTTTAGTATGTCAGGTGTGCCAAAGATTGGCAGGAAGAGACCTCCCACACATACGCAAACACTCCCATTTTCCCACCCATTGTTAAGATTAGATTATGTTAGCAATTTCACTCAGCAGGCTACAGAAATGTTACTGAGAGGAATGTGATCATGAAGAAAAACATTGGCCTAGAAATCCAAAAAGTACACACAGTTGCAAGTGAGACTGCCAGCAATTTCGGTAAAAGGTCAATTCTTTGTGTTCTGCAGAGCTTTGATTTGGGGCCATAAATTGCCACTCAGGTAGAGTTTATAGTAGTTATCTGTGTGTTTCCACTGGAGGCAGTAGTTCTCAACCTCTGAACTCCTGACTTGGACCAGATAATTCTTTGTTGTCAGGGGCTGCCCTGTGAATTGCAGGATGTTGTGACGACCAAAAATGCCTGTAGACATTGCTGAATATACCTGGAGAATACATAGTTGGATTAAGATGGTGGTGGTGTTTGGTCTCCCGGTCGTGTCTGACTCTGTGACTCCATGAACTGCAGCACACCAGACTTCCCTGTCCCTCACTGTCTTCCAGAGTTTGTCCAAGTTCATGTCCATTGCATCCGTGATGCCATCCAGTCATCTCATCCTCTGACTTCCTCTTCTGCCCTTAATCTTTCTCAGCATCAGGGTCTTTTCCAATGAGTCAGCTGTTCGCATCATGTAACCAAAATATTGGAGCTTCAGCTTCAGCATCAGTCCTTCCAATGAGTATTCAGGGCTGAGTTCCTTTAATGTATTTAAGGTATTGTTACAAATATCAATACTTCCCTTTCCTGGTTCTTGCTCTGGAGTGAGCATCATTAAGATGACATCATCCCACCAGGGGACAAGTTGAATCACTGCCCAGGAACTTCTGAGTTATAGCTGCCTACAGCTCCTTAGAAGAAAAGCTATGACCAACCTAGACATCATATTAAAAAGCAGAGACATTACTTTGCCAACAAAGGTCTGTCTAGTCAAAGCTATAGTTTTTCCAGTAGTCATGTATGGATGTGAGAGTTGGACTATAAAGAAAGCTGAGCACTGAAGAATTGATGCTTTTGAACTATGGTGTTGGAGAAGACTCTTGAGAGTCCCTTGGACTGCACGGAGATCCAACCAGGCCATCCTAAAGGAAATCAGTCCTGAATATTCATTGGAAGGCCTGATGCTGAAGCTGAAGCTCCAACACTTTGGCCACCTGCTGCAAAGGACTGACTCATTGGAAAAGACCCTGATGCCAGGAAAGATGGAAGGCAGGAGGAGAAGGGGATGACAGAGGATGAGATGGTTGGATGGCATTATTGACTCAATGGACATGAGTTTGAGTAAACTCCAGGAGTTGGTGATGGACAGGGAGGCCTGGTGTGCTGCAGTCCATGGGGTTGCAAAGAGTTGGACACGACTGAGCAACTGAATTGAACTGAACTGAACTGAACAGCTCCTTATGGGGCTTCCCTGGTAGCTCAGCTGGTAAAGAATCTGCCTGCAGTGCAGGAGACCCCAGTTTGATTTCTGGGTTGGGAAGATCCCTTGGAGAAGGGATAGGCTACCCACTCTAGTATTCTTGGGCTTCCCTGGTGGCTTGGATGGTAAAGAATTCACCTGCAATGCGGGAGACATGGATTTGCTACCTGGGTTGGGAAGATCTCCTAGAGGATAGCATGGCAACCAACTCCACTATTCTTGCCTGGAGAATCCCCATGCAGGCTACAGTCCATGGGGTTACAAAGAGTCAGACATGACTGAGCAACTAAGTATTCCTTGTACCCCAGGAAAGGTCATTCCTGAGATACCTCTCCCTTACTACCAAAACTAATCACCTTGATAGTGCTTTGCAGCATGAATTGTATGGAATTAGATACTTAAGTGCCTGTTTATACCATTTATAAGTCACACAATATAATCCTCTTATCTCTTTTCTATCTTTCCTTTTTGCATACTTTTTCTGCTTCCCATGTTTTTCTCACTTCCCACTTTCCCATTTATTGTGCATGGTAGTTTTTGTAAATGGGAAGATATTCCTGCTATACATTTAAGTTTAATCCATAGGTCAACTAGTCAGTCAAATTATTATGTTTACAGTGTTTTGCAGTATACAATAAAATCTTTGATCATTTTTCTAAATACAGTATATATTTCTAATTTACATCCATTTGCTATAATTTCTGCTCGTATTTTATCCACTCGACTTTGGTTACAGTTTCTTTTAGTAAACATGTGCAATTTTACAGAAAAATAGCATTATGCCTGCCACTGGAGAGATAAATACATGTGACAGTAATTTGAAGAGCAATAGTAATGCATTTGGTATTCTCCAGTGATAATTGCAAGTAACAGGTCTAAGCTATATAAGTTTCAAAAGAAAAGGACAATCACAGTAAGATCTCTCCTCTTGAGTAAAGGCAGGGACAGAGCAACTCTTACTGAATTTATATTCTTTGGATATTTCTTGCACCACCTTAATAGTAATAGCCCTTTATCAGTGCAGTATAGTTACATTTGGAAAATAAATGAGAAGTCACTTCTTACCCACTAAGAACTGCAATATAATAACAGTATACTGTTATTAATCACAGTATAGTAAAAAACTATACTATTCGGTATAGCAAAAACTGCAGATAATAACAAAAGTTGACAAAGGCATGTAGCAACTAGGACCCTCACACTTTGTTAGGAGGATGTTAACTGTAAAATGTTACAGCCACTTGGAAAATAGCTTTACAGTTTCTTAAACAGTTAAACTTATCATGAAATCTGATAATTCCATTCTGAATATCTACCCAAGAAAAATATAAACAAATCAAATATTTGTTTGTAGTAGCAACATTTTTCATAATTACAAGAAATGAAAGCAATCCCAAACAGCCATAAGCCAATGGACAAGTAAACAAAATCTGGTATATCCTTGTAATGGAATACAACAATATCTCAATAATCTCAGCCAGAAGAGAAAAAAAAAGACAAAATCATCGATTCATGCTACAACCTAAATTCATCTCAAAAGTATTATGCTAAGAAGTCCAATGCAAAAGACATTGTGTGTCTCCAATTCATGCAATATTCAGTAAAGACAAGTCTATAGAGACAGAAAGCATGTCAGAGATTCCTAGGGTTGGGAGTGAAAGTAGAGATTAGTTATAGACTTACACAGGGCATCTTTCTGGGGTAATGGAAATGTTCTAGAATGGGTTCTGTGATGGTTTCACAGCTCTGAAAGCTTCACAAAGGTTGTTAACTTGTACAATTAAAATGGGCCAACTTTATGTTATGTAAATTATACCTCAATAAAACTATCTAAACAAATTAGTGGGAGGACACACTCCAAACAGAAGGACTTGGCTGTGTTTTTCTTAGATGATCTTGGTTCATTTTTGTACCTCTGTATATGTCATATGGAATGAATCAGACTGTTTTTTTGAGGGAATCTTTACCAGGCACCTTATTTTTGTACTTGCATTTTTTTTTTCTAAATCATGAAAGTATGATAACACATTTACAAGAGACTTGGAAAATACAGAACAAACTTGCATACAGTTCTACTATATATTACAATTATTTTTTTAAGCAGATAAATTAAGATTTTCAGTTGGAATTTTAATATCCAACTCTCAAAAATTAATAGAATGAATATATAGAAAAGCAGAAGGATATAGTAGACCTGAAAACCACCATGAGCCAATTGAACATAATTAAGATTTATATGAATTTCACACAGCAGTAGGATATAATTTCTATTCAAGTTCCCACAGACTATAAACTAGGAGACACTGGAACATATCCAGGGACATAGTGAAAGTGAAAGTGAAGTCGCTCAGTCGTGTCCGACTCTTTGAGACCCCAAGGACAGTAGCCTGCACCAGGCTCCTCCGTCCGTGGGATTTTCTAGGCAAGAGTACTGGAGTGGGTTGCCATTTCCTTCTCCAGGGAATCTTCCCGACCCAGGGATTGAACCCAGGTCTCCCACATTGTAGACAGACACTTTACTGTATGAGCCACCCGACATAAATCAAGGTGCAAATATTCCAGGGTCTAAAGGTATTGAAATCATGCAGAGTCTGTTCTCTTATCACTATGGAATTATGTTAGAAATCAATATCAAAATATATTAAAAAATAACCCACACATTTTCAAGTCCAAGCACCTTATTTTTGAGGACTGACCACAAGTTATTCAGAGTCAATCGTTACATACACAGAACTAACTAAATGATTTAAAAGTTAAATTTATGTATATTTATATCACATATATTATTTTACTATAGAGATTTCAGAACACTTTTACATAAATGGTCTCAGGTCATGATCACAAAAATCTTGTGAAGTTGGAACGGAAAGCTTAAAGATATTAAGTGATCTGTGCAGATTTCCATAATCGCTGAGAGAGGTCTCATTAGGTATCAGGTCACAGTCCTTGTAAATAAAAGTTCCTTATCCAGATTCCTTGCTATGAAGGCCATATGACTTTCCTGTTAGCAGCCGATTAGGTCAAAAGTAGGCATCTGGCCCAAAGGCCAGCTAGAAATTTGTGCCATGGATGGATTTGAAAAGATGAGAAGGACTGATCAGATTATCTCTCCTGGGGATGTGAATTGTGAAATAGAGTTGCTTGCATGGAAGTTGAAGATGAAAAGAGGCTATGAGATGGAGCAGGGTCTTGTGGATTCCTGGCAAATCAAAATCATAGGGAAGACAAAGCTATAGGTGAACCAGCAATCAAGAGGAAAAACAGAGAATGTCACCTGAAGTCATTTGGCAAAGGTTAGAAATAAGCAGATATACAGAGGTAGTGTACCACTCCAGTGATGGACATGGGCATAGAATATGCACCTGTATGCTGAGGGCTCTAGATGGCCTTCTGGGCGCCTGGATGTTGGACTAAACCTGGGTACTTATGTATTTGTATCTTACCTTAACCTCACTATATTATCGCCATCATCATTATTATAAAGTCTACCTTTATTTTTTTAAACTATACATCTTTTTGCACTCAAACATACAGAGCTGAATTATTCATAACTTGAATCAGATGTGGTTTATTGCTTCCATTCTTTTCAGAAAAAACTACAAGTTAAAATGAAATATTTCCTACAACTATGCATCTCACATATTACACAGCTTTGTTTTGAAATTCTTGCCTCATAAATATTTTAACATAGCTATTGGAGATATAGCACTTCAGTGATTTAGCTGCATGTTGCTTTAATTTTGGAAGTTTTACTTGTGCTGCTTCTGCGTTCTACTACAGAATCTAAATCTTAAAAAATGATAAATTCAACTTACCTGAGTTTTCAGAAAAGGTCACTGGAAACTTACTGTGAAAAGAAGGTATATGAGCCTGTGAACATGCTCTACTGACCTGTTTATACTTGATCTTCCTAGGTGTTAGGCTGAGACATAGCTCACACACAAAGTTTTCATCGTTTATTTTCAAATATGAAAAAAATATCTTGACCCATTTTGATGTCCTTGAAAAATGTCACTGGTTTTTACTGGTTTAGAGTTCTAAAGTTGACTTCATAAACTGTTTAGATAGTTTTTACAGAAACCTTTTTTTAAATTGTTGTTGTTGTTCTTTACAAACGGCAGCCACTGTTAGCCTTTCTGTATAGTTTATTTTTACCTTTTAATTTTCTCATTTCTTTCTGCGTCTGAAGCTGCCTTATTTTTTCCATTCTTTTTTTTGGCATACTAGAAGTTTAATTTTGGTGTTGTTGGAGAACATTGTTCTCATTTTATAAGAGAGGAAACTGAGTCTTAAAGAGCACACACTTGTCTCATAACACATATTATTAGGTTGCACAGTCTATACTTGAAACTGTGACTGTTTGACAATAAACCTGTGCCAGTGATTTCTCTACTATTTATTGCAAGTTCTTGCAGCCCAAACTGCCAAAATAACTACCAAGCAACCAAGTACAGAATCTTAAACTGAACCCAAATCTCCTAACTGCGATGTCTATGTTGTTTGCACTACATCCAGCTACTTCCTAGAAGTAATTTCATCTTACTTCACTTTGGCTTCACCTAGTGTTTTCATTATTTTAACTTGACCTATGGGATGGAAAGGGCAGGTACTTACTCTACAAATAAGTAAAGCTAGGTTGAGAGAAGTTTAAATGACATGCCAAAGATCACAGAGCTAGTAAAGGCTTACTTTCAAAAACACCCAGTATTCTTGACATTTTATTCACATGACATCATATATTTAAAAAACTAGACCAGATTTAAACTCAGAATCTTTGTTCATCCCAACACAAGGAGCAGCTTCATTTTAAATCTTTTGTTTAATTAAGCCAGATTTCTCACTTCTCCTCCATTCCTCTTTGCTGGTCTTCATTGCAAACAATGGCATAGAAATCAGAAGAGGAGTCTGTCCCCGGGGATGTACCCCCAGGGGTTCGGGCAGGTCTTTGACAGTGATTGTCAGCAAATCTGCATTTTGGGCCTGGGCTTCTCTTCATTTCTTGAATGAGAGAAAAAAGGGCTTCTTCCAAGAAAATCACAAATATAATATTCACAGTTCAGTTCAGTTGCTCAGTTGTGTCTGACTCTGCGACCCCATGGACTGCAGCATGCCAGGCCTCCCTGAGTTTGCCCAAACCTGTGTCCATTGAGTCGGTGATGCCATCCAACCATCTCATCCTCTGTCATCCCCTGCTCCTCCTGCCTTCAATCTTTATCAGCATCAGGGTCTTTTCCAATGAGTCAGTTCTTCTCATCAGTTGGCCAAATTATTGGAGTTTCAGCTTCAGCATCAGTCCTTCCAATGAACATTCAGGACTGATTTCCTGTGGGATAGACTGGTTCTCTCTCCTTGCAGTCCAAGGGACTCTCAAGAGTTATTTCCAGTACCATAGTTCAAAAGGATCAATTCTTTGGTAATATTCACAAGGATGCCTATGAGCTGAGTGTCTCACGGGGCAGCTCTCCCAGTGGGTCAGGTGGGTGCTCAGTTACCAGTGGATAAGACCATGGAGCAGCTACCAAAATGTTCTACATCCCATGGCCACATTTTAGTCTTTTTTTTTTTTTTTTTGGTTTAAATTGTTTCCCTTTCTTTCTTTTTTATTTTTTAAATTATGAAAGTATGATACACATTTACAGGAAACTTGGAAAATACAGAATAGGGCTACATATAGTTTCACTATATATTAAAATTATTTAAGTAGATAAATTAAGATTTTTAGTTGGAGTTTCAATATCAAACTCACAAACGTTAATAGAATGAATATTTGAGAAGTAGAAAGATATAGAAGACCTGAAAATCACTATTAACCAATTCAGCATAATTAAGATTTGTACATGGGCTTCCCTTGTGGCTCAAGCAGTAAAAGAGCCTTCCTGCAATGCTGGACACTTGGGTTCAATCCCTGGGTCAGGAAGGTCTCCTGGAGAAGGGAATGGCTACCCACTCCAGTACTCTAGTCTGGGAAATCCCATGCACAGAGGAGCCTGGAGAGCTACAGTCCATGGGGTCAGAAAGAGTCAGACAACCGAGTGACAAACACTTTCACTTTTCTTCTCATAACAGTTGGATGTGAACTCTATTCAAGTTCCCATAGACTATAAACTAGGGGACACTGGAATGTATCCAGGAGGATTAAAAAAGAGCAAAATTTCATGGTCTAAAGATATTGAGATCATACAGAATCTGTTCTCTTATCACTGTAGAATTCTGTTAGAATCAATATCAAAAGATATTTCTAGTGCTATTTTTAAAAAGTAATCTAAATTAAATAGGAATTAAATCCTCAAGAAACCATGGGAATAAATCAAACCTGGTTTATACTCTTCAGTCCTTATAATCAAATTTCAGGTTATTGAAGCAAAGCAAAGTAGTTACTTGTGTGTGGATACTTTGGGGGCACAGTTTGCACAAATATCCTTTGCAGCCTCCACATCTTCTCTCACTGAGATGGCAGAATAGCGTTGGGCCTCTGCACGCACATTTCTTTCCAGCATGACAGCCCCTTAATTCTGGACCGAGATTTTGCCACAATAAGACAGAGCTCCTTCTATGAGGGATTTTCTACTTAGCATGACTATGGTAACTTTCTTTCTTTGAAAATCATTCTCTACCTTGTTCTGTTTTGCATATCCTGCTCTAGCTATTGGAAACACTAGATAATAAATTACCAAGACTGCTTTTCCCTGGGGAAAATATGTGCTTTTTTTTTTTTTAAAACAAACTACAATTTCTTTGAGTCACTTATAAAAAATGTATGTATATACCTAGATTGTTTGTTTGCAGAGAGACAAGGAAAGATGTCTGGGAAGTAAAAACAGTCAATGTTCTGTAACAAATCCAAACAAATAAAGTACTCTTTCAGATGATAATGATTTTTCAGGCAGCCTTGATTCCTCCTGTTTTGTTGGTTTGACAGCAGGCAGCTCCCCATGAGCAAAGCTCAGAGGGTGACGGTCTCTGTTATCAGTGGTTTCTGTTGATGATCATGAGATGTGCTGTTTTCACTAGTCCAGATTTTTTTCCCTTTTTTTCCTGGTCCCTGTGATCCGAGTCCCTTTGAAGAAAGGAACTTCCTTTTCTATTACGAGCAGCTTCTTCCAGCACTTCCAGATTGCTGAGAGTTTTTGTTTATCAATAGATACTAGTTTTCATTAAAAGCATTTTGACTCATAGTAAGATGATTATTTAATGTTTTTCTTTTTCAGCTTTGAAGAGGAATATCACATTGCTAGATATTTAAATGTGTTATCTTGCATTTCTGGAATCTAACTACATTGCTTCTGTAATGTAGTTAGGATTTTTGAAACTAAATTTATAAGTAAAATTAATCTATTTTTCTTTGCACTTGCTTATGAGGTCTTGATATTGAGTTGGATCTTGCAGAATTGAAGCTTGTGGACAGAGAGTAAGCAAGGGGAAGGGAGAATTCTGAGTGCATTCATGCAATGAGTATGATCTACCTTCGATGCTTGCCAAACAGATTGTTGTTGTTCATTCATGTTTGACTCTTTGTGACCCCATGAACTGCAGCACACCAGGTTTTCCTGTCCTTCACTATCTCCTGGAGTTTACTCAAACTCATGTCCATTGAGTCGGTGATGCCATCCAACCTTGTCATCCTCTGTTGCCCTCTTCTCCTCTAGCTGTCAATCTTTCCCAGCAGCAGATTCTTTTCCAATGAGTCAGTTCATGATACATGCCAAATGTGTAGTTGAAACTGGTTCTCAGAGAGGGCTTTTAGTGGTACCTTCAGAGTCCATCCTGATGTCAGGTATCACTCACCATGCAATTCCTTTGACAAGGCTGAATGTCCCTCTCTTCCTGCTGATCATTATCTCCTTCTCATTCCTGTTCATCTAGTGTTACCTCTAGATACCGGACTCTGTTTATTCCCCCAGATGATCTCATTGAAAAAGACTTAAGACAAGCCCTCTTTTGCATGGGACTTAAGACAAATCCTCTTTTGCACGTTTGCACATTGTAGGAAATGTTTATTTCATTGTCTCAACAGATATTTTAAAAAGTTCAGGATGCTCACTGCAGCAACTTCTATTTATTCTAAAATTAAAACAGCTAACCATCCTCTTAGATTTGCCGGCTAAATCAGAACGGGTCTTCTTCCATGTTACCTCCAAAGGATTAAGCCGCACAGGAGTGAAATCAAGCTCCAAGCGATCTTAGCAAAGTCTCTCAACTACGTTAAGGAAGGAAGTATCCCATGCCTGCAGCTGTCTAAGCAGAAATGCTCTTCAAAAATCCCCCTCTGACCTCCCATCTTAGACTGTGCTATACCTTCAAGGAGTGAGGGAGGTGTAAGTGTCTCAAAGCGCTAGTCACTCAGTCTTGCAATTCACTCTTTGCAACCCCATGAGCGGTATCCTCTGTCCATGGGATTCTCCAGGCAAGAATACTAGAGTGGGTAACCATTTCTTTCTCCAGGGGATCTTCCTGACCCAGGGATCCAATCCAGGTTCCTTGTGTTGCATGCAGATTCTTTACTATCTGAGCCACAAAGGAAGTCCAATTGTCTCAAAACCAGATGTCTAATCATTTACCATTCTAAAGCATCTTGCTTTATAATATATTGTCTATTTCCTTGGACTGTCAATTTGAAAGTCCTCTTAAATATTTATATATGCATCCTCATAATTGTTTTGCAATCCCTTCACCTCATAACTGTTTTTAAATGTCAGCACATTACTATCAGAAAGTATCATTTTTTAACGATGAGTGAGAAACAGGTGGTTGACCCTGGAGACTGCCTCCTCTGAGTGGACTGTGGCTTATGACGTCTGGAGAGACTGTCTAGGACTGAAATTTGGTTGTGTGAATTACTTGAAATTGCAGAATATAGTGTGCATGTGAATAAAATATTGATTTGTATGCACACATATTTTCTGAGGGTGCATAAAGGGTATCTAAGTTTTAAACACAATAAACAGACCAAGAAACAACCAGGAGTGAGGCCAATTGCAGAAACTTCTGGTGAGAATTTTTAAAATATTTAATAGATAACTGACTGTGGTCTTTTAGGCATATGTTCTAGGATTTTCTCTGTACCCACATAGGGTGCTTAGTGACACAAATATAAATTTCATAATAATAACATTTTAAAATGTTACTTGTTTATTCATTTGTTTACTTTTGGTTGTTGCTCAATAGAGGAATTTGTTACATATCAGTTAAAATTTTTAAGACAACTAAAGTGAAAGTGAAGTCGCTCAGTCATGTCTGACTCTTTGCGACCCCATGGCCTGTAGCCTACCAGGCTTCTCCGTTCACGGAATTTTCCAGGCAAGAGTACTGGAGTGGGTTGCCATTTCCTTCTCCAGGAGATCTTCTGGACCCAGGGATTGAACCCAGGTCTCCCGCATTGTAGGCAGACGCTTTACCGTCTGAGACACCAGGGAATTCCTAAGACAACTAAAAGTAATATTAAATAATTATACAATAAAATATTAACGAAAACAGTAATAAAAGTGGCTGAACACTTTCTAGGCTACAGGAGCAGACACTGCTGGTGGCCTGCACGTGCCCCCTGGCACTACTGTATGCAAAGATGGTACCTCACTACAGGCACATTCAATCCTCGGCTTTGGGCTCCTTCCAATGGTTTTAATCAGCTGAGCCCACTTTAGGGTGAAAAGAGACCTGAAGTGCCAGAAGCTAGTAACCCTAGAAGCAGCCTTCAGTTGATGACAAATGGGAGTTGTTGGATAAATGTTAGTTTCTTCCTCTGAGGGGATACATCTCTATATGTTCTCCCATAGAACCCCGATGAGATGGAGCCCTCTTTGCCCTAGAACCCTAATCCATTAAATAACACATCTTATATTGATTTCCTGTCTCTATCTTATTTCCCTGCAAACCATACTGCTGCTTCTCTGGAATCATCTCTCAAACCACTTGTACTAAAAAAGCAAAAACAAAAATAACAACCCATCAACCAATGAAACCCAAACGCTTGTTTACCAACATAGCAATTGGGATGTTTAAGAAAGCAAAATAGAAATCCCAAATCCTCTAATAAGTTCACAGCAAAAAACAAATGAGATTTAGAATCCTCAGCATATATTTAGCACATTACATGAACATGTAATCATTTGAACAGTATTTATCCTCTTAAGTAAATTTGAATCTGCTGTTGTATCTCTGCTTGGAAAAAAAATTGAAGGCACAAGGGTTTGGGTTTCTATGGAAACCTGTACTTTGATTACTGATGGATTCCAAGTGTATAATTTCTAGTCCCACTGGTACTATGTTTGGGGGGAAAAAAGTGAAAGAAGAAGGCTGAAAAATTATCGGGAATATTTCCTCAGATGCTAATATTTTCAGAACCATAGACCGAAAGATGCTGGAAGACACTTCAAATTAATTTTTAGCTTTAATCAATAAATAGTTATTGAGTTCCTATTAGGTGCCAAGAACTGTCCCAGTGGCTATTGCAGTTAATAAAAAAGATAAAATTTAATAAAAAAGCTTTAGATATAACTTTACCAAGAAACTTGAACAATAATTAGGTGTTTGAGTTTTGAGTTATTTGAATTTTGTTACTTTTTCTTACCTGTAAACTGTTTTAGTAAATGAATTCTCCTGATAGACTTTGAAAAGTATGTGTTTTCTTGGAGAATAATTTTTTAATTAAGCAAGTAGAGAGTCTGTTTCTGTTTTCATCCTTTGTTGAAGGGGATCCTTTGTCCTTTTTGTTGGTCTCCTGACAAAGGTTTTAGGATGCAGTCCTCAGTGGTTTCAACAGCATCGTTTGCAGTGTGACATATTGAGTCAGTGCTTCTATGAAGGAATGACATCTTACAAAACAATATTTTTTTGGTTAATTTACCTAATTTCTAATTAGCATAGAATGTCAGATGGTTTCCATGGAAAAGACAAGCAAAGACCAGTATTAACACAGGATCTGGTACAAATAACACACAGTAGCTGAAACTACTACTTACTCAGAGCATATAAATATGTGTTTGTTTAATTTTAAATCCAGATACTATTTTAAAGTATCTTTATTTAGACAATAAAATGTTTTAGACTTCGAAAATAAAACAAAGGAATAATTTTATGGGTTTCTAGTATTTTTTTTTTTTTACTGGTAGTTTTCAATTTGGTGATTTCAATTTAATTCTTATTCATTCTTTAGATTTCAGTTCAGTTGATACTTTATTGAGAAGTACTCCATAATTTTTATGACTAGGTTAAATGTCCCTTTGTCTGCATACTGCAACTATCATAGGTATTCATTTTACATTTACTTGTAAGTTTCATGTGTCTGACTTTTGCATAATACTGAATGAATTAAATAATGGACAAATGAGTGAATGACCACCTGCTTAACTGAAAGCATTATTCTTCACTTCCCTTGTCCCAGCTTATTAAATAAAATTCACAGTGTTACTAGAGAATTTCTTCTACTTTTTTCTGCTCACTGATCCATTACATGGTTGAAAAACTTCACTCATGAATTTTCTGAGATCAAAGGAATGTCAACAGGATGCTTAGGTGCATATTAGAAAGTGCTCTTACCTAAAGGATGGGATCAATGGCAATGAATTACTTTAGCATATGATTTTCTCTAGTAGTAGCTGAGCTTTTAAGTACATAGGATACGCCTTCCTACCCCCAACCCTGCCCTGTACTCTTAAGATAACTCTTAGTGCCTGGCTCTTAAATAGGTTACATCAGTTAGCATGTTTTCATTTGCAGTAAGAGAAAATTAATGGTTCAAATACTTGGAACATGCATAGAAATTTGTTGGATAATGTAATTATAAATATCCAGGTGTTGGGCAAGTTTGAATCTCAGTTTGAATAAGACTCTGGCTCCATTTCTCAGTCATTCTCTGAGCTATAAGCTCATCTGTCGTATTAGTATCATCCTTATCCTCTTTCGTGTTAGTGAAATGTCTGCAGTGATTCCAGGCTTTACATCTGAACACCATGTGATTTTAAAAGAACATAGAGCTTTTGAACAAAAGCCTTGAACTCTACTCTAATTGAGGGGAGAAAAAAAAGATCAAGTGTGTACTTGAACATTTCTGTGAGTTAGAAGAATTGTCATTCATCCACTAATTGGTGTAAGTCACTTGTTATGTGTCCTCTCCTTATCCAAGAACAGTGGGGTAGTTTTAGGTCAATCACAGCCTTGTCCTAGAGCTGAGGATGTAGCAAATTCTGCTCCAATTAAATGACAGTCAATAGCAGAAGTGTGAAATGCTGTTGAAAAGGCAATGAAAAATTCTCACTATTTATTTATAAAAGTAGGAGAGATATGACATTAGATTGGTTCAAGATATCTTTTCTGACCTACTGCTCACAATGAAACAAAGTTTTACTCAAGAAGTTGAATAGTAGGTAGAAGGTTAAAACTTGCTTAGGTATGTTTTTTATAATTCCCATGGATAATTGTAGATACTGAGTTTAGTAAAAGTTTCTATCTTCTTGCATGTTTCCTGCATCATGTAAACATAGAAGATTATATAATCATCAGTACTTCAGAGATTCCAGCTCCATTGACAATTATTCTTTAACAAAGCAGAAGTAAATACTGCTACAAATGATTGTAGGTTATAGAAAAACTGAGTTGAAGCTAAGTATTCATGTATAAATATAGGCAGCAAGTTAAAATAAATACTTATATTTTATGTACATTTGTAAAATATGTGCATTTCAATACATTGTAATCAATTGCTCTAAAAATGGCACTTTCAGAGAATACCTTTGGTAATACCTAGAAATACCTTTCACATACACATTAGCTGACAAGAAAAGTACCAATAATTACTTGATCACACTAACAGCATACATTTTTTGGCTAAATCAGGAAGACATAAGGAAAACACAATACTCAGGAATAGGTTTGCAGAAGTATTGTGGAGGGTCTGGGGTTGAGGAAGCAATGGGTGTTTCTGGCAGTGAAAAATCTAGGATCTAGGAGGGCTGGAAGGATAAAAAATAAAAAAAACTGGAGAAGCTGTAGCTCATAAGTCAACACACTCATTTAGATTGCTGGGTTAGTGAAGTTGCACCTGGTTCAGTGGTAGCAGATTAGAAACCAACAAATAATACTCTCTCTTCTGAGAGAGACCCGCAGAAGAGGCGTAAGTTGGGAATAGATTGAGATCATGGCTATACCAAAGTATTCAAATGATGATCTTTCTGTGGTTGAAAAGTCCCAAACTGCTATAAATCTGCACACTTGCACTCACCAATTGTATGTGTTGTGCATCCTTGTTTACACTCACCATATTTAGTAAAGTGATTTTGGTTTCATCAAGGATGCTGCAACTGCTCTGCTCTGTATATAGAGATTTATGTATAGAGAAAGTAGACCATCTGCTCCTAAAATCTCAGGGTTGAGCCCCAATCCCTCGAAAGGAGCAGCAAAAGCAGGGAGTCAGCCTGTGAAACCATGACTTTAGTACAGAGAGATTAAAAAAGAAATGGGAATTCCTTCCCTCCAAATTGAATAGTGTCTTAATGACTGCCAAAGAGACCATTAAATACAAAAGCGCAGTGCAAGATGAAATTCTGGCAAAACTTAACACATAGTGAAGTAGACAAAGGTCAGTAGCTGCAGTGTTGGCTGTGGGTGAACTAGTTTGATATCTAAAGCTTTCTGCACAAGATCCCCAAATTCGTTATGCTTCACTCTCCTCGGTGTAAATTGAGAATAAGAATACTTCCTTATAAAATCAGTCCTGAGGTTTGAGATCAGGTGTACACTATACCTAACACCAAGGAAGGGCTTCAAATTTAAAGTTATTTGTTGTAATAGTACAAGCACAAGACTTAAGTACTAATTACTAATCCATTCATGAGTTTGAAAAGTATTTAATGAAAGCATCGAAAGAATTCTGTCATTTTCTGTAGATTTTAGTGAACATTTTTTCTTTTTTTTTCATTTTAAAAATTATTGTTTTGGTCACTTACTCTTCGGTTCCATGATTACATTTCATAATGTGGTTTTAAACATTAGTTGTGGAACATAATTCCTGGTCCTGCCATTGCTTTGCTGTGTGAACTAGAGAAAGTCATTTAAAATTTGTACATTTCTTTCCTAATTCATAGGCTAATGGATCAAGCTAAGTGATTGTCAAAATCCTTTTCAGCTGAAACATTCCATGTGCCGGTCCACCCCCCACTTAATATTTCCCTATTATCAAACTAAGAGAAATAACATAAGGATCTGAAGCAAACATATACTATTTTATTTCTGACGGATTCCCATTTAAAACAAGCTGATGGACTGATTAAAAATTGTGAGCATTTGTTTTCTTTCTTTTCAGATCTGAGCTACTTTTTCATGCCTTTGGGAGATTATTTTCATGGCTGACTGAATGGTAATAAAGTTACCCGTGGTTCCTGGGATAAATTATTTCCATTCCTATGATTTTAAGATAAGCGCCTATATAGGAAATGGCAAACTCTGCAGAGTCTGAATATCAATTAAGTGAATGAATACTTGTAGAATTCTTAATAAAAAGTGCCAGGAAGCCCACGACTTCAACACACACACACACAAATGATTTAGGGGAGGGCTAGAGCGCAGGGAAAATCTCAGAGAGCCATCTTAGAAAAATGTTGTACTCTCTGGATAATTTTTTTCTTTTTCCTCCAAATGCCCAGAGCTTACAAAACTGTTTCTTTTTACTGATGGCACAGGACATCTAAATACAGTAACATTGAAATTCCTGGAGAGGTTAAAAAAGCAAAAAAGAGCAAAACAGATTTGCTCCAGGAAGTACAGGTATTATAACTAAAGCCAGATATCAGGTTGAATGGAAGGAGACATGTGTACATGTGTATTTCTGACCTGGAGGTCTACCCTGTAACAAAGCACATTTTAAAAATTTCAAAATCAAATTGTCACTAATGTATGGGGAAGTGATCATCTCTTGCATGCTGTCAAGCTTACATGCTGTAATCCTGCCATACTCACTTATTAGTTCTAGGAGGATTTTTTCCTACTGTAATCTGATATGGACAACTTTTAATTCTTTTTGTTGTGCTGTTGCATGTTAAGACTTTCATTACTCATTCATAACTTTTTGTTGATCTTAGAAAAATGGTTCAGTCTCTCACCATTAAATGTGATGTTAGTTTTAGGTCTAAGTCTAGGAGTTCCTTTCTTTTCCTATATTTTTTGTTTTTTTATCATAAATGAATAATGAATTTTGTGAGCTTCTTTTATATATTTATTGATATTATTACACAGTTTTCCTGTTCAGTCTATTACTATTGGCCAACCAAAGATGGCATGGAAAAACCTGAATGAACCTTTTGGCCAACCAAATATGATAAATTACACTGATTGACTGGTTTATAAGTGTAAAATGCTTTTTGTATTTCTAGAATGAACTCCACTTGGTCATAACATATTATCTGCTTTATATATTGCTTGATGAGATTGGTTGATATTTTGTTATGGATTTTACAAACATTTACAAAATATATTGGTGGTTGTTTTTCTTTTAAGATCCTTGTCTAGTCTTGGTGTTAGGTTACTTGTAGAGTGGTTAAGAAGTGTTCCCTCTTCTTCTATGCTTTTTATTCTTTTTCTTTTTTTTAGAAGAGACTCTGGAGAATTGGTGTTATTTCTTCCTTAAATGTTTGGCAGAATTTGCCCTTGAAATCATCTGGGCCTGGTGTTTGTGGAAAGTTTTTTAATCATTGATTCAATTTCTATACTAGATATTCAGGTTTCTATTTCTCCCTGGATAAATGGTGATAGTTTGTATCTTTTAAGGAGCTGATCTATTTCATCTAAGTTATCAAATTCCTGAGCATAGAGTTGTTCTCTTATGACCTCACTGTCTCATGTGATCAGTTGTGATGTCCCCTTGAGACATCTAACATTTTGTTACTTTGTTGTGTTTAGCACCAATCTTAAAGTTTAGAAGTGTAACATTTCACCCAAGACCATGAATCAGGAAACAAGCTGCAAATATAAAATTTCATTTATGATAAATGACTCTTCTTTTGTTTCCATCATTAAAATGATCTAAGTTGTGCCAGACTTCCTCCTTTAAAATTGTAATGTTCTCTTCTGCCCATTAGCTTCTACCTTCCTTTGTTTATCTGAGTTGCATTAATTGTGTACTGCTTCCTGATTCAGGTCTGATATGTTCCACCGTTTCAGCTATATCAGTATATTGAGATGTGCTAGACCCAGATGCCAGCATTTTATCACAGCAGCATCTTTTGTGTCTCTATAAATAAACATGTACACACAAATGTCTGTGTCACCATTCTAAGCCACAGATTCAGCATTGTTTTTGATATGTCCTCAAGATAGAAATTTAACAACCTGTTTTATTCACAGTTGAAAATAATTTCTTTCCAAAAACTACACTTTGAGAAAGATATATAGTATGGCAAAACTGAATTAACAGTATAGTTCTAAACACTCCATTCCCTTCTCTGATACTAACCTTGACAAACTCCATCTATTTTTATCGCTTATTTTTTTTCTTACCTGCTGATGATAAGATGTTAAAACGTTTATGGAAATTGAATCTAGATGCTTAACTTCATGGCCCTTCCTGTGAAAAATCCATAAAATCTATGGAGAAAACTCAGTTGACATCTGTTCAGATGTTTTCTGTTCTCTGTTTAACTTTTTGAAAAGTTTACCATGTAAAACCACTTACCAAAAAATAATGGAAATATAGGCAAATATGCTTAACTAGGAGATGACACTTAAAATTGCACCAAGTTTGTCGGTTCCTACTTTTTATTTAGAAGGGAACATAACAGAACACCTTAATTACCATGTGACTTATTTTAAACTATACAGGAAAAGATTGCTGAAGATGTCACATTAAAATTAAAAACAGTAACCTTTAAGTATAGCAAAATAAACTATGATGAGAAAGTATCTCATATAGACTGGGACTAAGTATTACAAAATTTAAATGACTAAGAGCTAGTATCCAGAATATATAAAAATTTCCACAAATCAGTAAGAGAGAGCCCAGTGGAATATAAGGGTAATGCACTTAAGAGAGAACAAGAATGTGCAACAAACATATGAAATCATTCTTGACTTCACTAATTAGGTAAATTAGAATTAAGATACCAATCAGTCTTTCGCAGGAAATGAAATGTGACCTGAATGGTAAAACTTTTAAAAGCCTGATAATACTAAGTATTTGCAGGATTTAAGGAACTGGATGGTTGGACGGCATCATCGACTCAGTGGACAGGAGTTTGAGCAAACTTCAGGAGACAGTGCAGGTCAGGGAAACCTGGCATGCTGCAGTCCGTGGGATCCCAGAGTCGGACATGACTGAGTGATTGAACAGCAAGGACCTGGAAACACAAATGAATTGGTAGTGGATTCTAAACCAACACAGTTACTCTGGGGAGGAATTTCATGATACTCGATAAAAATGAAAAAGTTTGTGTTCAACAAAAGCACAATTCCATGCATAGGTCCTTCCCAGGGATATGCTCATGTGAAAGACCAAGGATATAGAGAGAAAAATAATGAATGCCATATTTTACAATTCAAATGCACCAGAAACTACCAGTGAGAGAACTGGTAAGTAAATGACCTAAGTAAATTGATATGTTCTTATATTATTAATGTTTAATTAAATAAGCTCAGTTGCTCAGTCATGTCTGACTCTTTGCAACCTCATGCACTGCAGCACGCCAGGCCTCCCTGTCCATCACCAACTCCAGGAGTTTACACAAACTCATGTCCATTGAGTCGGTGATGCCATCCAGCCATCTCATCCTCTGTCTTCCCCTTCTCCTCCAGTCTTCAGTCTTTCCCAGCATGAGGGTCTTTTCCCAGCATCAGGGTCTTAAATAAAGAGGATATATAACTCCATTTTGAATTTGAATAAGCATATAAGTAACCCAAGATTCTTGTTAAAATACGTATTCTGATCCAAAAACTCTAGGGTGGAATCTGAGATAGTGCATTTCAAATAAGCTCCTAGAAGATGCTAGTGCCTCTGTTCTATTATCTACACCTTGAGTGATGAAGGGCTGGATTAATATATGTGAATGTAGATATATCTTGAAAATATTATTGATCAATAAAGCTACTTTATATAGTAAATTATACTATACTATCTGGTATCATTTATCTAGACAAAAATATTACAAAAACTATATATTCATAACACAGACAATACCAAATGCTGGTGAGGATGTGCAAAAGTAGGAACTTTCATTCATTGCTGAATGCAGATTAGTTCAGCTAATTTGGAAAACATTTTGGCAATTCCTAACAAAACTAAATGAAATCTTACCATACCATGCATAGTATGGACTGGATGAAGCACAAGCTGGAATCAATATTGCCGGGAGAAATATCAATAACCTCAGATATGCAGATGACACCACCCTTATGGCAGAAAGTGAAGAAGAACTAAAGAGCCTCTTGATGAAAGTGAAAGAAGAGAGTGAATATGTTGGCTTAAAACTCAACATTCAGGAAACTAAGATCATGGCATCCAGTCCCATCACTTCATGGCAGATAGATGGTGAAAAAATGGAAACTGAGAGATTTTATTCTTTTGGGCTCCAAAATCACTGCAGATGGAGATTGCAGCCATGAAATTAAAAGACGCTTGCTCCTTGGAAGAAAAGCTATTACCAACCTAGACAGCATAATAAAAAGCAGAGACATTACTTTGCCAACAAAGGTCCATCTAGTTAAGGCTATGGTTTTTCCAGTCATGGTGTATGGATGTGAGAGTTGGACTATAATGAAAGCTGAGCGCCAAAGAATTGATGTTTTTGAACTATGGTTTTGGAGAAGACTCTTGCGAATCCCTTGGACTGCAAGGAGATCCAACCAGTCCATCCTAAAGGAGATCAGTCCTGGGTGTTCATTGGAAGGACTGATGCTGAAGCTGAAGCTCCAATACTTTGGCCATCTGATGCAAAGACCTGACTCATTGGAAAAGACTCTGACGCTGGGAAAGACAGAAGCAGGAGGAGAAGCAGATGACAGAGGATGAGATTGTTGGATAGCAAGATCGGATCTGTGAACATGAGTGTAAGTAAGCTCTGGGAGTTGGTGATGGACAGGGAGGCCTGGTGTGCTGCAGTCCATGGGGTCATAAAGAGTCGGACATGACTGAGTGACTGAACTAATACCATATGACAATTGTGCTTCTTGACGCTTTTCTAAAAGATAGGAAAATTTATGTCTATACAAAAACCTGAATATTTTCAGCAGTTTTATTCATAATTACCAAAATTTGGAAGCAACCAAGATGTTCTTCTAGACAGTAGAATATTACTCAGCACTAAGAAGGCATGAGTTACGAGAAGACATCAAACTACGAGAAGACATCAGGAAATTGAAATGCATATTACTAAATGAAAGAAATCAATTTGAAGAGACTATATACTGTGTGATTTCAACTATGTGATATTCTAGAAAAGACAAAACTATAGAAACAGTTTGAAAAACAAGATCAGTGGTTGCCAGGGTTTGGGTGGAGTGGGAGAGGATGAATAAGTGGGAACACAGGATTTTCAGGATAGTGAAAATAGTCTGTGTAATACTGTAGCAAAGTATACATGTCATGATACCTTTGTCTAAACCTACAGATTGTACTTCACCAACAGTGAACCATAATGTGAAATAAGAAAGGACTTTGAGTGTTTATGATGTGTCAATGTAGGTTCATCAGCTGTAACAAATGCACCACTCTGGTGGGCAATGTTGATGATGAGGATGAACACAGATTTTTTCTCAGTAGGATGTATCACTTTTGATAAAAAGAGCAAAGAGGGAGAAAGATGAGAAGAGGTTAATGTTAAAAAATAATTTATAAAACCTTGAGTGTGCTATCTGAATCCTCATCCTTAATTTGAGCTTACCATTTCTGACCTGATCTGAGCACATCAAGATGCAGTTTAAAACATCCTTCTTGATTTTACAACACACAGACTTGAAATGGGCTTGGCCAAAGGGGAGGGGTGTATTTTAATGAAATCTGATTCTGAAGAGCCCATTAATTACTGTACTCTTAAGCATACCACACGCTAACATTTCTTACTGTGGATGTGAGTCCAAGAACGTGGACAAGCATTTTCTTTCCATTATTTCCATTTTGTAATAAAGTATCACAGAAATAATCAATTCAAAGACAGCGGGACATAAAATTATAAATGTTTTATGCAGATACAATAAAGATAACATAACAGTTAATTCAAATGCACAAGTATCACCAAATACAAGTATACCAGGATACCACCAGGATACCATTAGAACTGAAATCTCTATTAAATATTAACAGCATTTGGCTTATGGCTATTATCAATTCAGGTAAGCCATAGCATACCATAACAAGCCCTTTGGTAAATGCCGTTTCATTTCTAGGTGAGCAAGAGTCACTTTTTCCAGTCAAAATTACAGCAGCAACTTGCATATCTTTCAGTGAATGATGTGATGACATACAAAGGGATTCCCAGGTGGCACTAGTGGTAAAGAACCTGCCTGCCAATGCAGGATTTATAAGAGACATGGGTCCGATTCCTGGGTGGGGGAAATCCCCTGGAGGAGGGGCTGGCAACCCACTCCAGTATTCTTGTCTGGAGCATCCCATGGACAGAGGAGCCTGGTGGGCTGCAGTCCATGGGGTCGCACAGAGTCGGACGTGGCTGAAATGACTCAGCACAAGCACACACATGAAGCGAAAAGGAATGCCCCTTTAGATGGCCCTTCCCGAATAAAGGTCAACTCATGTGTATATTCCAGGTCCTTATGTTCAGAATATTAGTGATAAATACTTTTATTGTCTGTTTTATTACTCAGGATTTCCTTCAGTCTGAATAATAAATAAATAAAAATAAATATTAAATACCCTTACTGTTTGCCAAAATGGTTGTGTTTAATGTTTAGAAAGTTCCCAGTAACATACACACTTTTATTAAAAAAGTTGGTTCTGATATTGTTTTAAGTTTCCGAGAAGTTGTTCTAAGGGGTCTTTATTGGAGTAAGTTTTATAATATTTGAAGTCTTCAGTACAAGATCAGCTTGGAAGAATCATGCAAAACATTTTTAGTAGGAAAATTAGGGTGCTCTTGGTTATTCTGAGAATGTAGAAATAAAATTGTCAATTTTGTAGTAGTTGAGAGAAACCCTTTGGTTATTGCCAACACTGACATGGAATCAGACCTCTAAACACCTTTAAAGGTCAGGAGTGTCTGGATATCTGTGGTAGATATTGCTTTGTTATACAGAATGTGGATGCCAACAATATGATTCCAAAGTTTGATTTATTGTTTCTTTATCAGTTGACTTTCTTTTTTCTTTTCTTCCAGTTTCATTAGCTAATATTGACATATAGCATTGGATAAGTTTAAAATGTACAATGTAGTGATATATATATCATTGACTTTGGGCATGGCAACCCACTCCAGTATTCTGGCCTGGAGAATCCCATGGACAGAGGAGCCTGACAGATTACACAGTCCAGGGGTTGCAAAGAGTCTGACATAACTGAAGTGACTTAACGCAAGCATTGCACATGGTGCAAAAAGGAATGTCACTGAAGATGGCCCTTTCCAAATAAAAGTCACAATGACAACTTACTTTCTTTGAAGGATAAAGTAGATATAGGAAATGCATCATTTTTAATTGTTTTATAATCTTTGTGCTACTAATTCTTTATAGTTTAATATAAGCTAATAATTCAATATGACAAAATAATAAATAAATAACAAATAATAATAAATGTAATTTACTTATAAAATAAACATTTATTTTATAAAAATAATAAAACAATAAAATAGCTCAATATAAGACAAAATAATAATTCTTTATAAATTTATTATTTTGTCTTATATTGAACTATTGTCTGGATTGTGTCATGAGAGGTAGACTTGAATTTTTGGAACGAGGGAAAAAAGAAAATAAATATTGGATATAGATTATTTAACTTTATTTTTAACTGAAATTCATATCTTGTATCCTCTGGTGTCATTTTTCTTGATAGGCTTAATTGCTAGCTAATTGAAAATCTTTTAAGACAGAGGGAATGTGGAAACTAAGGGTCCTTTCAGTCTAATTGTGTTATTTAAAGTGAAGAAAACTCATAAGTTGTCTTCTGCATAGTTTGAGAACAATGTTAGATTAACTTGATCCTTTCTAAAGCTATCAGAAAGAAATGATAAATGATATGGGTGACTACTCATAAATGATATGGATTACGACCTTTTTTTGGAAACTCAAAAAATTGGTAATATTTGGGCAAAGAAAATGAAAGCTATGATTTGCATTGTGGTAAATAATTTCTCTACTCTTTATCCCAGAATATTTAATTAGCTATACCTAACCTTTGTTATCCACATTCACAGATAGTGGTCTGTTCAAGGAAAGTGTACTGTTGGAGAGACATGTATGAAATTTATGCAGGCTGCCACCAGATTCCTTGGGAAGGTTTACACCATGTTGGGTCTGGCTTGCAGCAAGTTGCCCAGGGATACAGTTATACCTCCAGTGGAAGCCTGACAGTCTTTGCAAGGAATATTATGTGTAGCAGAACCAAGTAATCTCTGTGTTACGTGCAAATTCTGGAGGACTCGGGACCTGAGATGGTGACGGTGTGAGAGTGCTGAAGCCCAGCAGTGACCCCAAGGCCCTTCTTTGTTAATAGCTCCCATGAGCATTGCCCAGTAGCTTCTTTTGGAAGTTGCATATGTTGATAGTTACATGATCTATGTATCAGAGTGTTAGCGTACACACACACACACACACACACACACACACACACATATTTATATTGTTCTTTTTGGTGCACATTCTCAATGTCCACTTGCCATTGCCAAAAATTCAACACTACCAGAAATTCAAAATAGTAGCCTTAACTTCTGTTTAGTCTGGAAGGTGCCAGACGAAGAATTTCAACTGCTATGTGTCTCCAGAAGATTCATTTCTCAAAGTGGAAATAAAAGTAATTGGGATGGTTCTTCCACTTCATCCAATGCTATCCTGCTGTAGTGTCTTCATACTTCTGATGTTCTAGTTTAGGCAGGAGAGGAAACACTGAAAAAAAAAAATAGGAGCATCTTTTCTTAACTGTTTCAGTAATGGAATTTGTTAAGGTGTTTCTGTGAAATCAAGTCTATGTCTCTGAAAATAGGGTCAGGATTAAAAACCAACTTGCAATCTAAAGATTCTTGATTCTGTTTTTGGAACCAGGTAAATTTTAGCAGTTTAGCAATTTTAGTAAAATAACCATATGAATTCTTCAATTATTGGCATTTATTCTTAATTAAAATCATAAGAGTGCATACATAAAGAAAACAGAGGCTAACTGAAATTTTTAAAAATTGAACAATCTTTGGTGTTTGAGAGCAGCTTGTATTTAAGTGCAAGTCATTATCCTGAAAGTGATTTAATTAAATACAGAAACACTTCAACTGTACAGGCAATTCAGATGGATTTTAAATTCTGAAAAATTTCATTTTATATTAAACAGCATAGAATGGTGTTTACTTAAGGTGCAGGCAGTTGCTGGCAACATGAGTTCATGCTTTGATTGCTAATTGCTGAGTTGTCTGCTTCCAGAATACAATCATTCTCCCAGGAGCTAAGAACAGGCAAGTACAAAAAAAAAGTTTGGTATAAGTATTTGTTTATCCTGCTATTTTCCGCACAGTAAGTATTTCCACTTAAAGAAGGCTGACCCCTGTTTTGCAGTCTAGAATATCCTTGGGCCTCTGACTCTTGCCTTCTTTGTTTCAAGTCTATCATCAGCATAAGTAGAAAGCAAGTCTACCCTCTAGGCTGGTGTGTGTGCGTGTGTGTGCTAAGTCACCTCAGTCGTGTCTGATTCTTCAAGACCCCATGGACTGTAGCCTGCTAGGCTCTTCTGTCCATGGCTAGGGATTTTCCAGGCAAGAATACTAGAATGGATTGCCATGCCCACTTCCAGGGGATCTTCCCGACCCAGGGACTGAATCTGGGTCTCCCACACTGCTGGCCGATGTTTTACCACTGAGCCACTGTTACATGATGCTAAAGTGCTTTATTGTCGATAGCTAATTTACTTCTCCAAGTTGTTGGTGTGGACATTTTTAATTTGCTTTTGTTTCTGTACAACAGGTCTCCACTAAGAATCAAGTTTCCAGAGTAACGCAGCAAGAGCTAACATTTGTTCAGCAGTTTATGATTTGCAAAGTTTTCTGATACACATGATCACATTTGGCACTCACTAGAATGCTTTAAAATAGGCAGTTATTTCTCATTATACATTAATTCTGTGTTAGGACCTTTCCCTATTGTTTCAGTTTCCTCCTGATGCTGTTGCAAATTGTCAAAAGTTTAGTGGTTTAAAACAACACAAATATGCTATTTTACAGTTCCATGGATCAGAAGTCCTAAAGTCACAATGTTAGTTAGTAGGGCTGAGACACTTCTGAAGGATGTAGTGGAGAATTTATTTTCTAAACTTGTCCAGCTCTAGAAATCACCTAGATACACTGATTCATGGCCCCGACTGTATTCAAAGATAACACTGTAGCATTTTCCAATCTTTCTTTCTGCTTCCATTTGCACTTTGCTTTATTCTCTCTGATTCTCCTATTTCCTCTTTGTGATTTTGTGATGACATTGGCTCCACTCTAATAATCTATCTCCAACCTTAGCTTAGTCTATTTTGTGAAGTCCCTTCTTCTGTGCAAGGTAACATATTCACAGGTTCTGAAGACTAGGATGTGGACCTCTTGGGGATGGGGTGTGGCTAGCCTTATTCAGCCTGCCATACCCATATTATCTCACTTAATCTCACACCATCAGTATGGGGATTAAATCACTATTTTTTGATTTATAATCAAGGAAACAGACTAAAAACATTAAATAAACTAGTGAAGTTTTGGTACAGGCAGACAAGTCATCAAATCAGACCTGATTATAAATCATATATTTTTTCCTTAAATTTTTGTTGTTGTTCAGTCTCTCAGTCACTTCCGACTCTTTGTGACCCCATGGGCTGCAGCATGCCAGGCTTCCCTGTCCTTCACTATCTCCCAGAGCTTGCTCAAACTCACGTCCATTGAGTCGGTGATGCCATCCAAACATCTCGTCCTCTATCGTCCCCTTCTCCTCCTGCCTTCAATCTTTCCCAGCATCAGGGTCTTTTCCAATGAGTCAGCTCTTCACATCAGGTAGCCAAAGTATTTCCTGAAATAGTAATTTCTAAATCTTGTGTGCTTAAAGATTCTCTTCCATATGATAATATCACATACTTCAGAAAAAACAAAAGGCTCAAGGTTCTCAGGAAAACAACTTGGAAAAAATTTCTTACTGTAAACTTATTAGAGTAGGTTCATAGTGTACAAGATGATTTTGAAAGCTCCAGAATATTTAAAAAATCACTATTAAACTTTGTTTAATTAAAAAAAATAAAATCATAACATCTAGTCCCATAACTTCATAGCACATAGATGGGGAAAAAATGGAAATAGTGGCAGATCTTTATTTCTTTGTCTCCAAAATCACTGTGGACGGTGACTGCAGCTATGAAATTAAAGAACACTTGCTTCTTGGAAGAAAAGCTATGACAAACCTAGACAGCAATATTATAAAGCAGAGATATCACTTTGCTGACAAAGGTCCATATAATCAAAGTTATGGTTTTTCCAGTAGTCATGTAGAGATGTGAGAGCTGGACCATAAAAAAAGGCTGAGAGCCAAAGAATTGATGCTTTCAAATTGTAGTGCTGGAGAAGACTGTTGAGAGTCCCTTGGACAGCAAGGCAATCAAACCAGTCAATTAATTCTAAGGGAAATCAACCCTGAATACTCATTGAAAAGACTGAGGTTGAAGCTAAAGCTCCAATACTTTGGTCACCTGATACAAAGAGCTGACTCATTGAAAAAGACCCTGATGATGAAAAAGATTGAAGGTGGGAGGAAAAGGGGGTGACAGAGGATGAGATGGTTGGATGGCATCATTGACTCAATGGATATGAGTTTGAGCAAACTCTGGGAGATGGTGAAGGACAGGGAAGCCTGGCGTTCTGCAGTCCCTGTGGCTGCAAAGAGTCAGACACTGGCTTAGTGACTGAACATCAACAACAGCAACCCAATACTTTCCAAATTCTCTCTGCAAGAACACTTGCTGCATTGTTTTTTGGGGGAGAGTGGGAGAAAGGGGTCACATCTAAAAGCCCCTTCCAAGACAAGAGACAGTTAACTTTTGAGAAACAGTAGGCAGACTCTGCATTCTCCTATGTAAAATTTGTCTCATGGCTCAGTTGTAAAGAACTTGCCTGCGATGCTGGAGGGCTGGGTTTGATCCCTGGGTTGAGGAGATTCCCCTGGAGAAGGAAATGGCACCCACTCCAGTATTCTTGCCTGGGAAAACTCACGGAGAGAGAAGCCTAGTGAGCTATGGTCCACAGGGTCGCAGGAGTTAGAAACAACTTGGAAACTAAACCACCTCTTTTAGAAATAACATTAAGTTTTCTCACTTACTACATTTCAGGCCAGAACCTCAGAGTTAGGTTTTTGATCTTAAATTATCTCCGTTGTGTTGTTCTTGAGGAGGTTCACAAATATTAAAAAACAAACAAAAACCCCCCACATATATCTTAAACGTTTATCTTAACAAAATACATATTCAGTATTTTTTCTTTATCTTGGAGGCAATAGCAGACTAGTTAGTAATAACTCTGGAAGAAAAGATTAATATTGGGATTAAATATATACTTATTTATCTGAAAGTAATTGTTTTCTTATCTATTCAAAAGCTTAAACAGGCTGTCTGAACTCTGAATCGGCTTTCTCTATGTGAAATGGAGGTATTACAAACCGCATAGAATTTAGATGCTAGCTAAACGGGTGCTAATGTTCATTTGGTGCTTTGTCTTGTGCCGGGAAATCCCATGGATATAGGAACCTGGCAGACTACAGTCCACGGGGTCACAAAGAGTCAGACAGGGACTTCACTTTGGGTTTCTTTGTCTTGTGTCAGATGCTTTACCATTGAGATTGGAACTTGGAATTTTGAACTTACATTGCAGTCAGTTTCTATGGTTTCTTTATCCATTGAAAGGATTTTGGAATAATTTACCAAAATATAGTTTTTCTTTGTGTTCATCCAATGAAAAATCGTTAAATTGGTTTACTAGAAAAATTCTTCACTGTCAAAGGATATGACAGCTCTTTCTTTAGATCATTATCACATAAACTGGTAAAAATCCAGAGGTTTCATGTTCCTTTTTCCACTTGCTGATTTCATGAATGTAATTTTCTTCATCTGATGAGCAGGCTCTAGCTGCATTGGCTGTTTCTGAGTTGTGAACTTGATGTAAATCATTCTCTATTTCATTATTTTGATCAGCAATTAAATCCTCATTTAGCAAAGAATTTGGCATTTCAGAGATTTCTTTGACCTGATTGAGTTGTGAATTTGATGAAAGTAATTTCTTCTTTGCTTTTATTGTGTGATCAGTAATTAAATCTTCATTAGATAAACAATTAGTAAGTGAAGTGAAATGAAATCGCTCAATCATGTCCGACTCTTTGTGACCCCATGGACTGTACAGGCTCCTTCATTCATGGAATTTTCCAGGCGAGGATACTGGAGTGGGTTGCCATTTCCTTCTCAAGGGGATCTTCCTGATCAAGGGATTGAACCCAGGTGTCCGGCAAACTGAAGGCAGACTCTTTACCATCTACATCTGGTTAGTAAGCCCTGCCCTTAAATTTTATGCAGTCAGCCTTCTGTATCCATGGGTTCTGCATCTGCAGGTTCACTCAACCACAAAACAAAAATTATTTTAAAAAATTCCAGGAAGTTCCAAAAAGAAAAACTTGAATTTATTGCATGCTGACAACTATTTACATAGCATTTACATTGTCTTAGGCTTTGTAAGCAATGTGTGTTAAGTTGCTTCAATTGTGTCCAACTCTGCGACACATAGACTGTGGCCCGCCAGGGTCCTCTCTCCAAGGGATTCTCCAGGCAAGAATACTGGAGTGGTTTGCATTTCCTCCTCCAGGGGATCTTTCCCACCCAGGGACTGAACATGAGTCTTCTGCATCTCATGCATTGCAGGCAGGTTCTTTACCCTCTGAGCCATGAGGCGTCACTATAAGCAATGTAGAGACTATTCCAATTACACAGAAGGCTGTGCACAGGTTATATGCCATCTTGTGTAAAAGACTTAAGCATCCCCAGCTTTTGGTACTTTCTGCGGGGGTACTGGAACCAATCTCCCGTGGATATTGAGAGACAACTGTATTGACAATGCTTGTCACAAACTTGCTAACTTTCAGTTCAGTTCAGTCACTTAGTTATGTCTGACTCTTTGCGACCTCATGAACTGCAGCACACCAGGCCTCCCTGTCCATCACCAACTCCCGGAGTTCACCCAAACCCATTTCCATTGAGTCGGTGATGCCATCCAACCATCTCATCCTCTGTCATCCCCTTCTCCTCCTGCCCTCAATCATTCCCAGCATCAGGGTCTTTTCCAATGAGTCACCTCTTCGCATCAGGTGGCCAAAGTATTGGAGTTTCAGCTTCAAAATCAGTCTTTGCAATGAACACTCAACTGATCTCCTTTAGGATGGACTGATTTGATCTCCTTGCCATCCAAGGGACTCTCAAGAGCCTTCTCCAACACCACAGTTAAAAAGCATCAATTCTTTGGTGTTCACTTTTCTTCACAGTCCAAATCTCACATCCATACATGACTACTGGAAAAACCATAGCCATGACTAGATGGACCTTTGTTGACAAAGTAATGTCTCTGCTTTTTAATATGCTGTCTAGGTTGGTCATAACTTTCCTTCCAAGGAGTAAGCGTCTTTTAATTTCATGGCTGCAATCACCATCTGCAGTGATTTTGGAGCCCCCCCAAAATAAAGTCAGCCACTGTTTCCACTGTTTCCCCATCTATTTGCCATGAAGTGATGGGACTGGATGTCATGATCTTAGTTTTGTGAATGTGGAGCTTTAAGCCAACTTTTTCACTCTCCTCTTTCACTTTCATCAAGAGGTTCTTCAGTTCTTCTTCACTTTCTGCCATAAGGGTGGTGTCATCTGCATATCTGAGGTTATTGATATTTTTCCTGGCAATCTTGATTCCAGTTTGTGCTCCATCCAGCCTAGCACTTCTCATGATGTACTCTGCATATAAATTTAGTTGGTTCCTGTTTTTAAAAGTTAAGCCAACTGCTTCTTCAAAAATTTTGCTTTTAATTTCTTTTCCCTTGTTTCCTTAGCTTCACTCTTGTATTTTTTATTTCAATTTCTTTACTAACTTGCAATAATTTTCAATGATCTAAAAGATTGAAAAATGTTTAGTTAAGGGATACAAAATTTAAATAAATTTATCAAATATATAAATAAAAACCAATGATTGTAATATCAAAATTATTGTCATAGGTTAGTTTTTTTTTTCTCAAATGTTCAAAATTACCTTAGGATTTGAGTAAAAAGGTTGATCTTTACTATTGACTCTCTGAAAATTTTTTTTGAATATCTCTAAAAAAATTAAAATATTGACAATTCCTATATTCATTGTCTATCTAGTTGCCAAGGTAAAAGAAAAAAAAATTGTTTCATTTATGTTATATCTGGACACACAGACTGAAACATACACATCCCCAAAATATAATAGCAAAATGATTGTTTAATTTTGCAAAATGTCCCTTTGCTGTCATGTTCAAATGTTTTAGTACTGTTCTGATTAGTTAAAACCTCTGCAGTTACAAATTAGCATAGAAAGAAAGAAGAAAATAGATACTTGGCACTAATTGGAAATAATACTTATAATGAAAGAATCTTTCACAGTTATGTCTCTGAGAGGAAGAATTTGATAAGTAAGATCATTTGCCTTGCCTCTTACATAAATGCTTCCTTTGCTCAAGTTTACTTCATACTATAAAGCAGAGTCCGTAGGCAAGGTTGGCATAATTAACCTATCTTTGAAGACACATGGGAGGAGTTATAGAGAAGCATTTAGGGGGTGGCCTGAACTGTGCATACATCTTTCTTGCTGTTCTTCTCTGATAATCACAGTTCTTTTTCCACTTGAGAATTCAGGAAACATATGTTTTTTTATCTCTTCAAATGCATATGTAATAAATATATAATAATTTTCCCTTATATACAAGACAACACAGGGTGAGGTGTATGGGATTTGAAGTTTAGAAAGACAGAATCCCTACCTTGTAAAGCTTACATTCTAGTTTTATACATGCATAAAAAATCATTAGAAGGAACATGAAAAGTCCCAAAAATATGTTAAGCCCCAGTGAAAAGCTACAGCAGGAAAAAGAGATTTGGAGTTTGATCATAAGAGTAATTAGACTAAAAAGGCTCAAAACGGAACTCTTAAGTTGCAACTCTAGATCCATCTTTTAAGAGGTCTTTATCCTCTTTTTCTTCCAGTTTACTGGTAGCAATTTTGATTTATTTCCTTGAGCAATGAAAAATTACAGAAAATGTCTGTAGGATATGCTTCATGTTCTTAGTAGAGAGATTTCAATCCAGGGATTTCGGTATCTCTCTAAGCCTAAAAATATTCTTTAAAGATCTTCCTTTTCATTTTGAAATAAATTTATTAAAACTATATAACCCTTTATCTTAGCCAATTCAGTCTAGAAAATCCTTCATTTATATACAACAGGATATAGAACAATGATCAAAAAATGTTAAAATTTTAGACATCTTTTTATTTATAAAAAGGGTTGCACCATGTAATATCTCACAATGAAGAATAGCCATTTATATACATTTATCTATTTGTTTATATATTTTGCCATATATCAGAGAAGGCAATGGCAACCCACTCCAGTATTCTTGCCTGGAAAATCCTATGGATGGAGGAGCCTGGTAGGCTGCAGTCCACGCAGTCGCAAAGAGTTGGACTCAACTGAGCGACTTCACTTTCACTTTTCACTTTCATGCGTTGGAGAAGGAAATGGCAACCCACTCCAGTGTTTTTGGCTGGAGAATCCCAGGGATGGCACAGCTTGGTGGGCTGCCGTTTATGGGGTCGCAGAGAGTTGGACATGACTGAAGCGACTTAGCAGCAACAGCAGCAGCTGCTATATATTGGTGTAAAAAATTGTATTGAAGAGATTAAACAGGCATGGGACACTTTATTCAACACTATAGCAATAGGTGAGAGAGAGAGTCCTGCTGAGGTGAGCTAATGGGAAAAGTGCTAGGTAATATTAGGGGGAGTAACTGATCAATGTGTTAGGCCATCTGTGGTGGCTAGCTGTTGCCTATTGAAGTTAGGTATCTACCCTCTCACAGAGACTGGGAGATAGGGATTCTATTTCCTTCAGTGATCAAACATCAAAGGAATGATTCCCGGGTCCTTGAGAAAGATATTCCTGGGTTGTAAAACTGTCTAGATGCTGGGAGAAGATTTGTGTGTGTGTTTAGTCACTCAGTCATGTCCAGCTCTTTGCCACCCCATGAACTGTAGCCCACCAGGCTCTTCTGTCCATGGGATTCTCCAGGCAAGAGTACTGGAGTGGGTTGCCATGCCCTTCTCCAGGGAGTCTTCCCGACCCAGAGACTGAACCCAGATCTCCTTCATTGCAGGCAGATTCTCTACTGTCTGAGCTACCAAGGAAGCCCAGGGGTGAGAAATAATTTACAGTAGAAAGTAGTCGCAAGTAAATGCTCTAAAGAGAGGAAAGGAAACTAGGAGGAGACCTGTCTAAGATTTAGTCAAGCTGAAGAAAATGCTAAGACTCACTTGGTTACTAGGCATTGAGTTTGTCTGGCAAATTACCTATTTAAGAAATAGGATCAAACAAATTGCCTAAGTCATAGAGCTTTTAAGTGGCACAAACGATAGAAGAACCTAGGCTGTCTGATAGAGCATATGTGGCTTACTCACTGCTTAGTATGGCTTTAGAATAGCACATAGAACTTACCAACTATTTCTTTCAAATTGGGTTCCAAAAAGACTCTATGAAATTGTCACATTTTACAAAAAGGAAACCTCAGACTCACAGAGGGTGATGACCAATAAACATAACTGGTGAGTGAATGTTGCATCTCATTTTGCCAAAGCTGTTTTAGTGAAGTATTCAGTGCAGTAAATACTTTTGACTTCCTAGAGAGTAAGTGGGCTCGGCAAACAATGGCTAGAGATGATGCTTTGCAAAAAGCATGCCCTCCTCAGGGGAATCTTCCCAACCCAGAGACTGAGCCCTCCTTTTACATCTCCTGCATTGGCAGGCAAGTTCTTTACCACTAGTGCCGTCTGGAAAGCCCATACAGGCTAAGCAAATCTTGTTATTTTGACATACTTTTCTGGTGGCTCAGATAGTAAAGCGTCTGCCCACAATGTGGGAGACCCGGGTTCGATCCCTTGGTTGGGAAGATCCTTTGGAGAAGAAAATGGCAACCCACTCCAGTATTCTTGCCTGGAAAATCCCATGGACAGAGGAACCTGGTAGGCTACAGTCCATGGGGTCGCAAAGAGTCGGACACGACTGAGCGACTAAACTAGACTAAACTTACTTTTTCTTCTGTTTCTTACTTTTTCAAAGAAATAAAATATGAATTTGGAACTCAGTTCTAAACGAGAGTTTATGTTTTAATCAAGTCATGAAAAATTTCCAATCAATTTGCAATTTTGGTCTTTTAGTTATTTCAGGGAAACTGGCACTTCATGGAGGTCTCAATCATTATTGTCTGCTCCTATCGTGGCTCAGTGCCAAAGAAGCCACCTGCAAGGAGGGAGATGCTTGTTTGATTCCTGAGTCAGGAAGATCCCCTCAAAAAGGAAATGAAAACCCCAGTCCAGTATTCTTGCTGGGAAATCCCACGGACAGAGGGGCCAGGCAGGCTATAGTCCATGGGGTGGCAGGAGTTCCACAGGACTTGCTGGCTAAACCACCCCCACTACTATCATTATTACTCACATACCTGATGAAGCCTCATCTTTTTTTTCTTGAAAGGGCATTAAAACTAGTGTCATTGGTTACTTACTACAACATGCTTCCACTACTGGAGCCGTGTTTTGCTCATTGCTACACTGCTGAGGCTTTTAAACTATACTTTTGATCCTGGAATTATTTCTGATTTTCTTGTAACTCAGTTATAAATTGTAAAGAGTTTCTTGTTATATTTTTGTAGAACTTTAGCTAGACTATACATTTTTAAGCAGACATTAATGTACTCTGATTAAACACAAATATTTAGACCTACTTGAAAGCGTCAGATTATAAAGCATTGTGTGTACTTTATTGACATTTTATCAGTAGAATGCTTAATACCCTTGATTCATGCCTTAAAAGAAAATTACCCTCTTGGTTTCCCATCTGAACATTTTTATAGGATGTGTGCTAGCCTAAACTCTTCCTCAGTACATACTCTTGACTTATTTTTATAAAGCTGTGTGGAAATGCAACACTGCTTATGGAAATGAAGAAGGGCTGATGGATGGTATGAAGACAGAGTTCAAGTTATATATCATAGTTGATCCTATATTCTTCATTCAAGTGTGGTTTTGGAGGGAAATGACAAGGCTTCACCAGCCTGTGTAACTAAGTTTTATTTAAAAAGCCTCTCTCTGTTCACAAGACATTTGTTACAGAGAAATTTCACAAAATTAAAATTTTAATTAAATTTTTTTAAACTTCTGAGTCAGTTGATACAGTTGGAACAATAGCTAATGAAGGAGTTTTGCTGAGGGGCCATAAATGTTATTTCAACTTAGATTCTTTTTGTCTATAATTTCCCCAATTTCTTTTCCTCTAATTTTATTCTGTTAGAAGTCCCTCATATTACTAAGCAACATAAGATCCAGTCTAATGAATCCTCCTATTATCATTTTACTGTAACTTAATCACATGCACTTGAATATTTGAAAAATGTTTTTTTAACAATTAGAATATTTTCAAAATACAAGAACTACTACCATGCTAAGATTTGACATTAAGTGTTTTGGCAGATCTTTTATCATTATTATAAAGGTTTCAGATCAGTTCAGTTGTCACTCAGGTGTGTCCGACTCATTGCGGCCCCATGGATTGCAGCATGCCGGGCTTCCCTGTCCGTCACCAACTTCTGGAGCTTGCTCAGGCTCATGTCCGTTGAGTCGGTGATGCCATCCAGCCATCTCATCCTCTATCATCTCCTTCTCCTCCTGCCTTCAATCTATCCCAGCATCAGGGTCTTTGCCAGTGAATCAGTTCTTTGCATCAGGTGGTCAAAGAACTGGAGTTTCAGCTTTAGCATCAGTCCTTCCAATGAATATTCAGGACTGATTTCCTTTAGAATTGGCTGATTTGATCTCCTTGCCATCCAAGGGACTCTCAAGAGTCTTCTCCAACACCACAGTTAAAAAGCATCAATTCTTCGGTGCTCAGCTTTCTTTAAAGTCCAACTCTCACATCCATACATGACTACTGGAAAAACCATAGCTTTGACTAGACAGACCTTTGTTGGCAAAGTAATGTCTCTGCTTTTTAACATGCTGTCTAGGTTGATCATAGCTTTTCTTACAAAGAGCAAATGTCTTTTAATTTCATGGCTGCAGTCACCATCTGCAGTGATTTTGGAGCCTAAGAAAATAAAGTCTGTCACTCTTTCCATTGTTTCTCCATCTATTTGCCATGAAGTGATAGGACTGGATGCCATGATCTTAGTTTTTTGAATGCTGAGTTTTAAGCCAAATTTTCATTGTAAATAATATTCCAATAGACATAGGTATGAAAAAACAATTATCCCCAAACTCAATGTCTAGAGGTATAATTTTTATGTACTTTTCAGTTTGAAATCCTTCTTTCTTCTGAGACTGTGTGTGCATACATTCTACTTTTCATAACACATACATTCACACATACAAAATGAAATCTAAGTTATTTTTATTAAAATATTTATGCATAGAGATAGAGAGGTAAATAATGTATAAAAAGTATGAAAGTGAAAGTGTTAGTTGCTCAGTCATGTCTGACTCTTTGTAAGTCCAAGGACTGCAACCCACCAGGTTCTTCTGCCTGTGGGATTCCCCAGGCAAGAATACTGGAGTGGGTTGCCGTTCCTTTCTCCAGGGGATCTTCCTGCTCCAAGGATCGAACCCAGTTCTCCTGCTTTGTAGGTAGATTCTTCACTGTCTGAGACACTAGGGACGCTATATACAAGAAATGTAATGATATATAAAGAATAATAAAGCATTCAGTGGTGGATCTACTACTTTATTGAAAAAATAAAACTACCCATATTGTTGAAGTCCCCTGTGTGAATCTTTACAGTTTAATTTCTGTCTCTAACTCCAGGGCTAAGAACTATTAAGAATTTGTGGATATCATTCTGTTGGCTTATATTTTTAATCAGGATATTGTCTAGAACCTGTAGCTAAACTTCATTTATTTTCCATGCCCTTGGATGCTATTGTATAACTACTCCACAGTCTATTTATCCATTCTCCCATGTTCTTGCTGATTTCATTTGTAGGACAGTTGATTTTTTAGTTTATTCTTTCAGTGACTATGTAGCTTTATTCAGTCTGCTTTCATATAGCATCTCAGACTCAGCCACTTACACTGTAGGAATTCTAGGCCTGATTATCATTTTTGCACCTGGTCATGAGTAGTTGGAACTCCAGGGTCTTTGGTTTACATCTCACCTGAGAGATGCCCTACTCTCCATAGTTACCACCAGTGCCACAGTGATTGGTCATGCAGATTGCAGGTACCACACAACTCCATGAGGTGTCATCCTCAAAGGTGCTTGAAAGTGAAAGTCGCTCAGTCTTGTCTGATTCTTTGTGACCCTTTGGACTCTACAGTCCTTGGAATTCTCCAGGTCAGAATACTGGAGTGGGTAGCCTTTACCTTCTCCAGGGGATCTTCCCAACCCAAGAATTGAGCCCAGCTCTCCCGCATTGCAGGCAGATTCTTTAGCAGCTGAGTCAAAATGGAAGCCCAGGAATACTGGACTGGGTAGCCTACCCCTTCTCCAGCAGATCTTCCGACCTAGTAATCAAACCGGGGCCTCTTGCATTGCAGGCAGTTTCTTTACCAATTGAGCTATCAGGGAAGCCCAAACAGTGCTTATCACTTACTAAACTTTAGTAATCTTCTCTTTTTTGGTCCTTGACATCCTTGGGACTTCAGCAATGCATTTAAAATATCATTTTGTGTTTATCTGGTTAAAAATCAGTTTACAGTGAGAAAATCGAGAGTATCTAATCTTTACGGCCTGATGTGATGTTATTTTGTTCATTTGCTTTCCAACTCACAAATTTTGTGAACATATTTTTGTGACATAAGTCTGTTTCTACTGTTTTATGTTCAATTGTTGAAGTGCATTGTACAGATAAACTCTTTTATCTAATGTCATACTCTCAAATCACACACATGGAATTTCTAAATTTTGTTTATAGTCATAATTTTACAAACATTCATAATTACTTAGGGTAAATTGTCAGATTATCTTCTGGAAACTTTTAAACATTGAAACAAAATTTTAACATTGAATTAATTAAACATTAAAATGAAATTTAAATATTTTAAACCCTGATGAACTACATATGAAAGATTTTTCCTTAACCTTCACCCACACTTGATATTGTAAATCTTATTAATAACTATCCAGGTATGCTAATCCTCAAAGAATATTCTGTTGTATACACAAGTCACATTTCCTTATATGTATGTACAACAAACGTATGTATGTATATGAATATATGAATATATGGATGTATTAATAATATTCAGTTTTTAAATTTACTTTTTAATCATTTATATTTTTTCTCATTGAATTATATTAATATCTTTGCCAGTTTTTCTACTTTTTTTTATCTTTCTTTGTAAAAAGTAGTTATTGCACATCAAATATATTATAATTATAACTCCTTACCTCATTTGTAGCTTGCCTTATTTATCTTGATCTTGATTACATAGGAGTTTAATTTTTTCTGGTCAGTTCTATTAATTTTTGCATGTGCTCAGAATTGATTCTTCTATTAACTAGCTGTTTATTGAGACTAGCTTCCTCTGTCTAGAAAGGTGCTAGGTGTGAGATGCTGGGTTGGATTAAATGAGATACAAAGTAGTTTATTCTGCATGGCAATATTTCACACAGTTCATTTGCATTTAATCTACTATTTTATGTCATACTTTAATAAATTTATATATTTTCAATATACTTTGATCTTTAATCCATCTTTAATCTATTTTGTTATAAAGCGCAAAATAATCACCAGTTATTTTTCCCCATAATCATATCTAGTTGTCCTAGTAATATACACTTTTTGATTATTTTCCTGTCCATTTAAATGCCCCAATTTTAACTATTCTTGGATTTGCCATTGGATTGTCCATTTTATCAAATAGATTTATCAATCTGTTCTTCCACCATCATCAAATTAATTTCATTATGTAACAGCATAAGGGCTTTTATTTCTTATAGTGCAAATAGCCTCTGTACTCCACCATTCATTTTTTAGAAATATCCAAGTTGCTCATATCATATGTTTATTATTCTAGATGAACTTCAGAATCATCTTCAGGTTAAAAAGCCCATGGGACTTAATTGGCTTTATGTTACATTTATAAACTATGTTGTGGTTAATTCATCATTTGTGCTTTACAGTCTCCGTTTGCCTCCCAAGATCCAATCTTCCTCCTTTCTATCATATTATATGCCCTAGAGACTGACCTCTGTGAACTACATCCAGTGGTAAGGTCCATTTCAAACGTGTATAGGTGGTGGAAGACGCTAGCAAGATGTCAGGAAGCAAGGCATGAGTGCGCTCTGGTTATCTCTCCCCTCCTTTCCTCTCCCTCAGGCCATCACTTGCTGATGGCTACATCTCTTAGCCCTCACTGGACAACCCTTTCCTGCTTTTCAATCTGCCTTCCTATAATTGCTTCCTCCTCTTGGCCCTTCAGGCCTATGGGAGCTGACAGCTCTGTCCTTGCTAAACCCAGGGGTGATTCATTTGCTCTAATCCTTTCAGTTATGCCTTCTGATCCTTGTCAGGACCCTGCTTGATACCTCGTTCAAAAACAGATGTTTTCCCACTTTCATTTCATTTTTATCTTGTGTCCCTCAGTAGAATTATAGTTTTTATTGATAAATATCTGCACACTTCTTTTCTCAAGTTTAAGATTCCTTTTAAAATGGAAGCTGCTGCATGAATACAGTTCAACAGTCACTGTTTCCTATGACTTCCTGTTTTGAAAGGTGATCAGCTACGTATTTGGAAATATTCACATGTGGTTCTCAAAACCATGATGATCTACCAGATAGAAGAAATAGATAAGGAGAAAGATATTCTAGTAAGAATGAGAAGAAGGAAAATCTAATATTTTGGGTGTAGCTTAGATATTATATTTTGCATTACTTCATCTAAGCAGATGATTAATTGAACACTCCTCTTTTTTTGAATGTTAGAATGGAGATAATCAAATGCCCTAAATTCTAAATTAAAAAACAGAAGCTTCATCATTGACCTAGCCTGGCACATGTTAGGAAATCATTTTCCTTCTGCAACTCTGGCTGTTCCTCTGTCACCTGTACTGTGTTCTTTATCTCCTCAACTTCTAATCATTAAAGTGCTTCAGAGCTAGTTTTCACCTCTCTTAGTGACTTTCCTGGTGGTTCAGATGGTAAAGAATCTGCCTGCAATTCTGGAGATCTGGCTTCAATCCCTGGGTGAGGTAGATTCCCTGGAGAAGGAAATGGCAACCCACTCCAGTATTCTTGCTTGGAGAATTTCATGGACAGAGAAAACTCATGGACTATAGTTCATGGGGTCACAAAGAGTTGGACACGACTGAGCGACTAACACACACTCTCTTAGTAGCATTCTCTTATGTAGAGAATCCTTATTCTCTTATCTACATTCTCTTAGTAGCATTTTCCGCCTTACTTCCTTACTTCTGATTTCAGCTATGATCATGCCCCAGCAACAACCTCAACTTTACTTTCTTCCCGGAGACTTCTCCTGACCTTGTTGTGGGGACCTGCCCATTAAGCACTGAAGCTCATCCTGATGTTTCTGTGAGTTAGCATTTCATCTTTTCCAGGAAGCCTCAGCTTCTGCGGGTCAGGAGCTGATGGATAAATTTTTCTCCCGGTCAATCAGTCCTCAGATGGGACAACACCGTGAAGCATTTGAAGTTATTTTCAGAAGGCTCCAGTGGATCACCTGATTATATAAATGCTCCTTGCCTAAGCCAGGCACTGGCTCTATAAAATAAGGCTGTATTGGCTTTTCTTCCTTCCTCTTGTTCTCCATGAGCTTCCATCCTACTCATGGAGACCACCTCTTGAACAAACTACTTGCCCGTAAATCCTAGTTTCAGGCTCTTTTCAGAGGAACCCAGACTCAGACAGTGATTTCAAGCAATTGCATGAATTATGCATTATTTAAAAGGTGATAAATTCCAAATCTGTGAATGTCTGTGTGCTCAGTTGTGGCTGCCTCTTTGAGACCCCATGGACTGTGGCCCTCCAGACTCCTCTGTCCATGGAATTTTCCAGGCAAGAATACTGGAGTGGGTTGCCATTTCCTACTCCAGGGGATCTTCCTGACCCAGGGATTGAACTCAAGTCTCTTGTGCCTCCTGCATTGGTAGGCAGATTGTTTACCATTGCACCACCTGGGTATTTCTACTCAAAATCCTCCCCTTCGATGCACATTTGTGTATTGAACATCTTACTGGACATTTCCACTTGGATATCTAGTTGTTCCACTCAGGCTTATGAGTATCAGGGAAAAAATACTTCTGCATGCACAGTACACACCAGTGAAAAATAATAAGACAAGTTACTGAAACAACTATGAGAGCAGGAGGGCTGATAGCATGATACAAATCTTTATAACATCAAAAGAAATTTTTCACTTGGGACAACCTTGGGCAAAGACTTTGCCTTTTATGAATTTTCCAGCTGAAGTTAAAGAGAACAGATGCCCCCAAACAAATGGTCCTCTTTTTCTTAGTAGCTAGATTTGATAGAAAGATTTGCTTCATAATAAAACCAAATATCACTCCAACTTCCTGCCTTGGTGGAAATCTGGTGTATGTCAGAGTCTTAAAGAATGTTTGTCACCACTCAAGAGTTGACCTTGACAGTGTAAGTATCAGTTTAACATATCAATATGCAATTCATAATTATGGCTATAATAACATCATTAAAGTGTTTCTTTATATCTTCATATCTAATTAAGGAATGTGACAAAGTAAGTTTTGCATTATTCAAAAACAGATAGTGGTTAATTAGCAACACAAGTGCTTGGACTTCAGAGGGTGTAGTGAAGATTTAATGAAACAAGTCATTAAATAGTTGGAGAGGCTCTACTTTACAAAAATGTTGTAATGCAACAATTCCAAGAAAGTTTAACTCAGATGGAGCATATCAATAGATCCATGTTATCACAGAACAAAGTTTAAATCTCTAGCTTTCTATATGCATGTGAGTGAATATAAAATTTTTTTCACAATGCAGTTAAATTTTCCTTGATAGGTAAGAATAACAAAAAGGATGCAATATTAAAATTTTAACAGTAGGAGAGCTTTGTCTGATTTGTAATTTCAGTACTGACATAAAAGCAATAATAAAAATTTAAAAATAAAGGCTATTTTTCATTTTGTGCTATGAATCTATTGATTTTGATATTCCCAAATATTAACTGTGTATGCTTTTATATACACACATCCACACACACTAGCAGAATAATTTTAATCTTTCCTGTGTTAGAAAATGCAATGAAAGGAACTGCTACTTTGGACTTAATTTTCACCAATAATAATGACGAACTAGTTAGTGAGGTGAATGTATTGAAAAATATAAGAAAAGTCATGTTGCCATGGTAGACTTTTTGAAATAATAAATAAGATTTTACACATTCAGGCAGATATTTTAATTTTACATGAAAATCTCTTAGAAATTTTATAGAAAAAAAGAGATTTGGTTACAGACTCTAAAGTAAAACGTGGCACAAGAATTAAGGGGCATTTAATAAAACACTTTGGTAACACAGGTGATTCCAATAAGAGTGAAAATGAGAGAATTACAAATAAGTATGTTCTAATGACGTCATAAAAGGACAAATAATATCATAAGAAAAATGAGCAAAAATAGTCTATACAAGTCAAAAAAATGAAAACTGGTGAAAATTTTTAAGAAAATATCTATATGCAGCAAGACTAAACTTGCTAGGAGTTGGTGGCAGTAATATCAACTAGGCAATTCTATTGAATTTAAGCTTTTCTTAATAGAAAATTATCCTCAACTAGAATACTATGATTAAAAAAAAGAATGTAAATCCAAGTTGTTCTAAATTACTCCCGGTCTGCATTAAATTCATCAGAGAAAATCAAAGAGTTTGCTGATTCAATTATTTAACAAACGACATATCCTGATTGGTGGGCATAGTGACATTGAAAGCCAGGTGACACTTGATGTTTGCCACAGAGTCTTGAACTTTGGGACAACATAAGCAGAACCTGATGCTTTCAGGACCTGGGCTAAACACAGTGTTCCAACAGGCTGATCTGACTAAGAAGTTATCATGTTCTGCAGTAAGCCTTATTTTCTTTTCTTTCTGGCAGGAAAATCTTGACTTGCTGAACTCTTTCTCAAACCTACTGAAATGTGGGAAAAACAGAATGATCATTCATGAACATTTCTGAACTACTTCTGAAAGTTCAGAAAAATCTTTTAATAGAATGAAATTTTTTTTTAAAAAGACCAACAGCAGTCATCTCTTCATCCCTCTTCAATATCTATAAATAACACTACTTGATTTGAAAATTAGCTTCATTCCAGTGAGCTAGAGAACATGTGCTACCTTTATAACACTGTATCTTTGGAAAGCTTGAAATATTCTTTCCAAATAAAGGGACTAATTGAATGTAAAGTAAGAATATAGAAAAATGAGAGTTTTTTTCTTAAAAAAGACTGAAGGTTTAAAAATGTTTTTTTCTTACTTAAAAGTTTGGAACTCTAGTGGGATGAAAACTCTAAGAACGGATTTCAAAAATAAACATTAATAATTGTCAACAACTATCTCAGAAGACTGTGGCCTGACACAGACCTGTGTGTGTGTGTGTGTGTGTGTGTGTGTGTGTGTGCATTCACGCATGTCCAACATTTTGGGACCCCTTGGACTCTAGTCCACCAGCCTCCTCTGTCCGTAGAATTTTCCAAGCAAGAATACTGGAGTGGTTGCCATTTCCTCCTCCAGGGGGTCTTCCTGACCCAGGAATCAAACCCTCATCTCTTGTGTCCCCTGCATTGGCAGGCAGATTCTTTCCCACTGCACCACCTGGGAAGCCCTGACAGGTACAGAATACTCCACCTTAAGGTTTGAACTTAAAAAGTAAGACTGACTGCTAGAGAAAGAAGGACATTTTATTTTTCAATGAGCTCCAACTTTTTTTTCAAACATTCCCCTTTTGTGCCACTCCTTCCCATTATAGTTGGAGAATCTAGATAAAATTTCTTTCTTTTTTATCACTCTCTTCATTCCCCCACTCTCTCTCCTCCTCTTTTCCTTCCTTTGCCTTCTTTTTCTCCTCTCCTGCTCCTTTTCCTATTGCTTCTCCCTTCCCCCTTTCCTTTCCTCTCCTTATCTTCTGTATCTGCCTTTTCTATTCCTTTTTGGTCTCTTTTTAATAAATCTGTTGAATGACATTCTTTCATTTGGATGACACTTACATCTGTACCCTCACTTCCTCTTAGGGACTTTGTTTCCTCCTTACCACATTCTGGCAGTGAAAGTAGGCAAGACCCCCTCTACACACCCTCCCCAAAAACAGATTTTGAAGTGACCATGTTTCTCTCTGTCACATTGAAAAATCACTAAGAAGAACATGAATTTGGGAGTGAAAAAGTTGGCTTAAAACTCAACATTCAGAAAACTAAGATCATGGTTTCCAGTCCCATCACTTCTTGGCAAATAGATGGGGGAAACATTGGAAACAGTGACAGACTTTATTTTGGGGGGCTCCATCTGCACCATCCACTGCAGATGGTGACTACAGCCATGAAATTAAAAGACACTTGCTCCTTGAAAGAAAAGATGACCAAACTGGACAGCATATTAAAAAGCAGAGACATTACTTTGCCAACAAAGTTCCATCTAGTCAAAGCTATGGCTTTTCCAGTAGTCATGTATGAATATGAGAGTTGGACTATAAAGAAAGCTGAGCGCAGAAGAATTGATGCTTTTTAACTGTGGTGTTGGAGAAGACTCTTGAGAGTCCCTTGGACTGCAAGGAGATCCAACCAGTCCATCCTAAAGGAGATCAGTCCTGGGTGTTCATTGGAAGGACTGATGCTGAAGCTGAAACTGCAATAATTTGTCCACCTGACTCATTTGAAAAGTCAGTTCAAATGATGCTGGGAAAGAGTGAAGGTGGGAGGAGAAGGGGACAATAAGAGGATGAGATGGTTGGATGGCATCACTGACTCAATGGACATGAATTTGAGCAAGCTCCAGGAGTTGGTGATGGACAGAGAAGCCTGGTGTGCTACAGTCCGTGGGATCGCAAAGAGCTGGACATGACTGAGCGATTGAACTGAACTGAACATCCTCAAATGTCATTATTCTGCTTAGGAAACTTTTTTTTTTTTTCTGCTTTGTCTTTGAATGATAGTCTCAGCATCATTACTAAGATAGATTTGTGCTTAGAGAAGATAGCAGCATGTGTGGGAGTGTATAGGATAACCTCTGACACCCTAGTCGAGAACTTCCGACAACTACCTACCCATATTCTCTGCGGAGGTACTTATACACCTGAGGATTAGCCCAGGTTCCCCAGAGCAGCGGTGCCTGGGCTGTTGTCTAAAGGGGAATGAATGACATCCCAACCCTGTGAGTCTAACAACTGGCTTCATGGCTGAAAGGTCCTGTGTGCGATTGCCTTTCCTATTCTTGTGATATGTTATTTTGTTGTTGTTAATCTCTGAGGAATGCTATCAGTTGCAGAGTAATAGAAAAACCCATCTTACTTTTCCTTCTTTACTGCTAGCTAGTTTCCTTTTGTGTAAATACATCTTTCCAAACAAAGGCCAGTTCTGTTCTGGCCAGAGAATGTTAGTTCTGCTCAGACAAATGCATAACAGAGGCTTGAAAGTATCTTCCATCTCAGCAGCAGAGTCTTGATAAAACACTCGTGCCTGGTTTGTGGTTGTTGCCTATTCCTCAAGCCTCCTGTTGATTCATTTAACTCCTCATATTCTTCCAATAAACTATACTTAAGCCAGAATCATATTTTGCTGCTCAAAACTAAGTAGTTTTGTTAGAAACAACTCTTCAATTGGAAGTTTGAATTGCATCAATTTATACAAACCCCTTACTATCCATACTGAGCTTTTATCACATGAATATAAATTGTATGTCATTAAATATTGTGCTCTGTGAATTTTCCTGGATTCAAAATTATTTTTTAAATAGCTTGGTCATCTGGTAGTAACATAAATATAGAGGATACCTTCAGGCACTAATATCTTGGATGAAGTTGGGCAGGGGAAAATGAAGTCAAGTTTTTTAGAGGCTTCAAGCATAGGACAAAATTTGCATTCTGGGGTAGAGAACAATTATTTTTGACTTTATTTAGGTCTTCAAATTCTTCTCATTATAGTTAGTTAAATCAACTGCATTGCCAGTTTATAAGATTTGGGAGAAAGAACTGACATAGAATTATTTAAGTTTACAAAACTAGTAATTATTCTCTATGGTATTTTAGCATGTGACATTTAATTTCCTTGCTTAATAATCTAATATTCTTTGCTCATTGGCTGCATTTTGATATGTTCTATTTAGCTATCCTAAGGGCACTACTGAATGAAATAAAATTAAATTGGAAATTCATGATTTCTCAGCAGTACACAGCTCTTCTCTATTCTTCATGTATCTTGGGGCTTCAACTCAACGCAGACATTGGCTGATATATTTCAATGAATAATTGTATGTGTACAAATGGACACCAAAATGAAACTGTTAAAGACACTCTCCACTCCTGATGACTAATCTTTGAAAGAAATTGCTTTAAAAGAGGAAGATGTGGCTACCTAAAATGTCTCTGGATTTTGAGTAGTCTAAGATACATTCATATGCGATTTTCTCTGGTGCCTCAATTATGGATATGTGATGGAGAATCAAAAGGTTCTAGACTTTGAAGGGATCTCCTATGGAAATAGTCATACAATACATTGTTCTAGTTTCCGTTAAGTTTTACTTAAAAGATTGGTATAGTTAGGTGGTTGTTTTGGTCACGAAAGAGCTCTGATAATTGGTTTTAAATCTTAAATTATTTGTAATTATTCTAAAGTGTTTCCGTGACAATTAAGCTCAATTCAATTTAAAATTTTTGTTACTGAGAAGCTACTATATTTCTGAAAATACTTTAGTCATTACAGTCTGTGTGTATGGGTTCAAAGAAGAAGGGATTCAAAAATGTGTAACTTCTCACTTCAGTCTGAAGGCTACTTTAATTCTGTTTCTTATGTATTGAATTCCAGACAGTTTTAAATTTCTCAAATTTTAAAAAGACTTTATGTAAAGGCAATATTTATCAATGCTCTGTGAATTGATAGTAGTTCAGCTTGAAATTTCAAGTAGTTCAGCTTGAAAATACTTAAAATGACATTGGACAGATTTGATATCTTTTACAGTATTTGCTAGCCTTTAGGTTAATCCTCTGTATGTATAAACACATTCGCTTTTTAAATGTTCAGGATGAATATGGTCCAGATTATATGCCTAATCTGAGCTTCTCTGGCTGCTCAGATGGTAGAAAATCTGCCTGCAATGTGGAAAACTCAGGTTCGATCCCTGGGTCAGGAAGATCCCCTGGAGAAGGGCATGGCAACCCACTCCAGTATTCTTGCCTGGAGAATCCCATGGATGGAGGAGCCTGGCGGGCTACAGTCCAGGGGTGGCAAAGAGTTGGACATGACTGAGCGACTAATACATATCACATTCCTCGAATAGGCAGTTCACTTCCTTTTCTGTTAATGCTATCAGATAATCTGTGCTAGTTTGGTTGAGCATTGAATTCTAGGTTTAAAACAGTTTAATTGCAGAATTTTGGAGATAGAATCTTATTGTCTTCTACTTCCGATTGTGGCTGATGACATTTTGATAACTTATTGTTTTGTTGAACTCTCTTTTACCCTGGAATTCTAAACTTTTCTGCTTTATTCCTGCAATTCTTAAAATTTTATCATGGTATGGGTTTTATTTACTTATTCATTTTTAGTGAAATCTCCTTGGCACTCTCAGAGGGTTCATCTAAAGAATCCAGTTTTCTTTAGCTACAATAAAAAAAATATAAGTTTTCTATCTTTTCTATAATTACAATGTCTCTTTATGGTCTAAAAATGTGGTCTAAGAAGGTCTTTAAGATGGACCACTTCTTGGAATTTGCATTGTCAAGACATTGTACCCTATGTTATCTTTCACATTGCTTTTTAACTTGTGATAAATTCGTGTGCCATTTTTCTGTAATTTCAACATTCTCCTTTCTAAAGCCTCTATCTTAAGAATTAAACTCAGGGCTAATACTCTTGTACCTGCTGAGAGCCCAGCTGAACTGAATCAATCAACACTTCAGTTAATCAAATTTGATCACCGCAAGACTAACTCCACATCTTCGGGCTTGTTTTATTCTGGTTTAGATTTTTTCTGGAGTTACTTATGATCCTACAGTAGTCATGGTCTCTATCTTTTATTACTTGATCTTCTATCAAGTCAATTTAATGTTTCCTTGTACAGGACTTCTTAAAATTTTAGGCTTTCTAATGGCACCATTTCTTATATTCTAAGTTGTAAAACATTTATCTTTTTCAAAATATCGTTTCTGTATTTGGGGACAATTTCTGCCAAATCTTTGTAAGAAGAGGCCCCAATAGATGTGTTCTGTTTGTTATTTGGAGTGAACCTCAGTTTAATCGTATATTACCCTACAAATTAGGTGTTAGTATTCTCATTTGATAGAAAACTAGCGACAAAGTCCAGACCTAGAACTTTTGGACATCTCATTATATATTTTGTAATTAAGCTGTCTTTTTTTAGACATTGCACTAGTTCATTTAGACATTTGCACTAGATATTGCAAAGAACTAGAAGGTTCTTTGCTTGTGTATCATTGAATAATCTTCTAGCTAAATGATAATGAAAGGGAGTTGATGGAAGAATATAAGGTAGCCTGAAGAATCAGAGGAACAAAATTAAGATCCAGTCTCTAAAAGGAAAGATAAGAAAAGTGCAGGGGTTTATGTGCTCAGTCACTAAGTCCTGTACAACTCTTGGAGACACCATGGACTTTAGGCCACCAGGTTCCTTTGTCCGTGGGATTCTCTAGGCAAGAATACTGGAGTGGGTTGCCATTTTCTTCACCAGGGGATTTTCTTGACCCAGGAAAGGAATGTTTGTCTTCTGCATTGGCAGGCAGATTCTTCTGCCACCAGCTAATTGACAGTCTTAGTAGAATGTTTTAACTGAGAAGAAAAGACATCTGTTCTTTACAGATTCTGTATTATTTTGCTAAAGATGCAAATTCCAGGGAGACAGATTCTGATTGACTTAATTTGGTTTGAGGGTACCATCTAACCATCTGCAGGGGAGTGTTGTGCCTGTCTGCCAAGACTGATTCCTGATTCAAGTTGGGAGCAAGCAGAGCATCAAAGAAAAAATCAGGATGGTATTATCAGAAGAGGGAATTGATGCTGGGTAGGCGAAAGCAACAGATGCTCACTACATACATAAACCCCTTGAAGTCCTGGGCTCGCTTAATTACTTAACATGCATTCTCAGAACTAGGGCTGTTATTGACATACACTGAGTAAATCAGTAATCACTGAACAAGGCTGTCCTAATTTGTAGAGTCATGTACTGTCTTACTGCACTTATCCTTATTCCTGTTTCCTACTATTATCTCACTCCTTTCTATTGAAGTGAAGTGAAGTGAAGTGAAGTGAAGTCGCTCAGTCGTGTCCAACTCTTTGCTACCCCATGGACTGTAGCCCACCAGGCTCCTCATTCCATGGAATTCTCCAGCAAGAATATTGGAGTGGGTTGCCATTTCCTTCTCCAGGGGATCTTCCCAACCCAGGGATTGAACCCAGGTCCCCTGCATTGTAGGCAGAGACCATCTGAGCTACCACCCAATCTTTTTGGCACCAGGGACTGGTTTCATGGAAGAAAATATTTCCACAGGTATGATGGAGAATGGTTTCCTGATAACTCATGTGCACTAAGTTTTTGTGCAGTTTATTTCTATTATTATTAAATTGCAATAATGCAGTAACGTGAGTGATGTGAGTGGACTTAAATACGGATGAAGCTTCACTTTCCTGCATCCTGCTCACCTCCTGCTATGTGAGCCAGTTCCTGAAAGGCCATAGACCAGTACCTGTCTGTGGCCTGGGAGTTGGGGACTCCTGCTTTATATGACGGGTCAAGATTGCTTTCTTGGACTATTAAGCAATATTCAGCTAAGATTTTAACTCTGCTTTCCCATTTATGTTGAAGATGGTGACAGAATAAATGATGTAGCAAGGTAGCTCATAAAGCAAAATTTCTGTAATTAAGACTATTTCTGGAAAGGTCAATCTAAAATAGAGATGTCTGTCTTATGGACTATTTTCATTCTAAATATCTACTGTAATTAGAAAGAGTACCGGTAAGAAACTCTTGCCAAATAGAATCTTTTAAGGTCACTTTTAATTGGAGATGTTTTTGTAGTTAGCATATTCTAAATAGAGCTGCTAAAGTCCCAAGGACATTTAGCCACTTTATTCTTTAAGGAAAGGCACATACCCTATAATATCACTATTAATTTGATTTAAAAATTTTTTTCCAGAATTTACGCATAAATTTCTGTGTCAGGTTGAATTATCATGAATTTTAGTTGATCTTTTCTGACTAGATGCATTTATACCATACTGAACAGGAATTATGCACAACATAAATAAATAAATGGAATAATGTAGCAAATAAATAATGAACATTTACTGTGTATTAGACACTCTTCTAACATTGAAGATGGTATAATAGTTAATATTATGACATAATCTGACTTCATGGACATTAGAGTTTAAGGGGAAACTATTTCTCTACACAATTTTCTTCTAGAATTTAGAGTTTGATGCTACTAAATAAATTGTTTTTTTATCTTTAGAAACTATTCTATTACATAAAAAGAAGTCTACATGTTATTAGCAGCATAAAATGTTAAACTATCTCTATACCAACCAGTCCAATATATCTTTCTACATTTATGGAAATGTTCTTTCGGATGTGTTGCTTAATAACATAATCACTAGCCAAACGTGGCCACTGAACATGGGAAATGTAGCTAGTGCAAGAAGAGTTGAATTTTAAATTTTACTTAATTTTAATTGGTTTAAATTTAAATAGCCACAAGACTAGTGACCACTATATTGGACAGAACAGTTTCATATATTTACTATAACCTGGTCCTTGACAATGCATTCACAAAACAAAATTTGCTAGTCTCAACTTTGTCACACATGTTTATAAAGCCATGAATGATATATACAGTTTTAGTTTTCAGAGAGACCCACCCATTTTAGCTAAGTGAAAGATGTCTGCATCATGCTTGATTGGGTTTGGGAAAATACTACTTTACTTTTGGAATTCCTCTGCCTCCCATACATATGAAGTGAACCCAATAAAATAAATGTGATAATTTTAAGAATTATTTTTTATTAACTGATAATTATGTACTTTTTGTTTCCTAATTATTTATGTGGATCCAAAGAAAATCTAAGGATTTTCTATCACTACTCAAATATATCCATCAATCTGAATTCCTCCCTTATATTGTGGATATCTGTATCTTTATTTTTTATTTTTTTTACGCTAGGTGGTTTATTTTATTTGTTCAAGGACTCATCTTGCAGGCTTTAATAGCAAGCATGGGCTTTGATTCTGGGAGCCTAGATTCACAGACTTAGGAAGACAGAAGCGAACTGTGCTCCATGTACACGGACGCAAACTAAAGGCTTGTGGTTAATCAAACTGTAGTTTTAAGTTTCTACAGCCTCGCAGCCAGAAGTCACAGGTCCTTTAGGTTCTTTTGGATGCCCCAGAGGGTATCTGCACTCTTCTTAAGTTGGGCAACCTCTTCATCCTTCAGCTTCTGGTTGATAACACTGGTTAACCCTTGAGCATTCAGGATACATGGAAGACTCAGGAAGACTTCATTCTCAATGCCATACATGCCCTTCACCATTGTTGACACTGGGTGAATCCTGGATAGATTTTTCAACATGGATTCCATAAGATCAGCCACACTTAATCCAATAGCCCAGTTGGTATATCCCTTTAGCTTGATGACTTCATAGGCACTCTCAACCACCATCTTATGCACTTCCTTCCAATTTTCACTATCATTGTCTGTTCCCATTTCTGGATTCAGTTCCTGGAGAGAAACGCCTGCCACATTCACTCCACTCCGCACAGCCACGCTTGAGTCGCCATGTTCTCCCAAAATCCTTCCGTGGCAGCTGCTGGGATGAATGCCAAGTTTTTCAGCCATAAGATAGTGAAATCTAGCAGAATCCAGATTACATCCACTCCCAATCACACGGTGTTTGGGTGATCCACTTAGTTTCCAGGTAACATAGGTGAGAATATCCACTGGGTTGGAAACCACAATGATGATGCTGTCAGGACTGTACTTGACGATCTGAGGATGATGAATGAAGACGTTAACGTTCCTTTGCACCAAATTCAGGTGACTCTCCCCCTCTTGCTGGCGAACTCCTGCAGTTACCACCATGATCTTGGAACTGGCAGTGACAGAGTACTCTTTGTCTGACACAATTTTTGGTGTCTGAAGGAATAAGCTCCCATGCTGCAGGTCCATCATTTCTCCCTTGAGTTTATCTTCCAAAACATCCATGAGAGCAAGCTCATCAGTTAGAGACTTTCCCAGAATGCTGATGGCACATGCCATACCAACTTGTCCAACACCCACTACAATGATCTTATTGTTTGGGATAGTTCCCTCTTCTTCCGCAACTGGTGCAATCAGTTTGTCCTTAAGAGTGGCCATTGTGCCCAGGGGAAAGAAGTTCTCCAGACAGTGGTGAGGGCTGCACAAAGAAGACGAGGTCAGCAGCGTGCGTCTCTGCATCTTTATTTTTTATTAATTTGATTTCTTCCTTAAATAGCTTTCATCTGACAACCTACGACTCTTCTTTTGACAGCATTTGAGATTTTTGGACTAATACATTATTACATGCAGTGAAAACTTTCATATCTTTAAAAAAATCTATTTAATTGAAATTAATTAAACTTTATCTCTACTTAGTATTTGAATTTTAAGATACTTATACATGAAAACACACATACACACACAAATACACATGCAGGTGTGATATTTCACTCCTGAAACATAATACCTGTTTGCCTAAGAATATAGGAATGCTTAGTGACGGTTTGCCACTTATTGCTAAACAAACCCACTCTTAGTATTTGAAATACTAACTCTAATTCTGTTGCTTAAAATTTAGCAGTGTCAAATCACTTGGTTTCCACAAACACAAAAAGATGATGTAATGCACAAATGTTATCTGCACTTTATGTAGCTTTCCACTTATTTCTTTTTTCCTTGGTAAATATTTAGGAGAGATTACCTGTACATATTGTTAGTTGCTCAGTCATGTCTGACTCTTTGTGACCCATGGACTGTAGACCTCCAGGCTCCTCTGTCCATGGGATTCTCCAGGCAAGGATACTAGAGTGGGCTGCCCTTTCCTCCTCCAGGGGATCTTCCTGACCCAGGGATTGAACCCAGGTGTCTGGCATTGCAGGCAGTTTCTTCACCCTCTGAGCCACCAGGGAAGCCCATCTGTACATAAGATAGGATGTTTAAAAAATTGTCTATACATACTTTTTCTATTTTTCCTTTCCTTCTCTCCATCTCCCTTTCTGTCTCCATGTTTCTCTTACTCATATGTGCACATATAAGCTTATTGTAAGGCTTTATAGATCTAGATTTTAGTGAAATAAAAATGAATTCATGTCTTCTAAGGCAAAAGGAGTTAGCATCAAATATGATGCTATATCAAATGATGCAAAATAAAGTATGTTTTGTCATAAAATGAAACAGAATAATAAATACAACTTGAAATATTTAGAATTACTATGAGATTAAATCTAAGTAATGTATGTCTAAGTAATGTATAGTTCAAAATAATTTTGTTCCTTTAATTTTTAATTTCTTTTCAGTAAAAAAAATTCTGGATAAATGTTATTTATTTTTGTAAGCTCTACTTCTCCTCACTGTTTTCAACTTTATTACGCATTCAGTAATATATGGAAATGATCAAACTTCTTGGAATTATGAGCTACAGAGCTGACAAAGCTCTAAGCATCATCTCATTATACATAAGAAAATTGAGATGTAGGGAGATTAAGTAACTTGATTGAAATCTTATATTAAAAATAAGACAAATTTCCAGGTGTTAAGAATTTCATTCTATGTCTCTTCATGAGAGATGTATATTAAAAACCTTAATGCATGATTTTCCAACTTTTTGGCTTCTAACCTATAGTGTGTTTTATAATTTTCTTTGAGTTGATAAACTAAATATGTTTTAAAATTTAGCTTGGTTATTTTCTCTTGACCTTCCCAATATTATTAATAGTTAATCTAAAACAACATAAACACTGAAAAACAAGCAATGATTATGACTAGGGGAAAAGCAGTTTAATTTTATAGACTTTTTGGATTTGGGGGTCTTAAGGGGTTTGGTTGTGATATTTAAGGAACTGAAAAGAAAATGTAATAATTTGTCTATAGCTTTCAGTTCCTGAGAGTCACACATTTTCAGCAGCAATTATACTATGTAATTGAAAGTACAGGCAAATCAATCAATTATCCCATGTGAAAAGACAGCTTGAAGAGCGAGGCACAAATAATTTGACTTTGCAGTCAAATACTAAGAGTGTTCAAGAAATGTAGATGGTTCACTTGTGAACAGATCAGAAAAAAATGAGATCTAAAGGACTGTTATTATACTATTTCTCATTCTGCCTTTAGAAAAGATAATCACGCAGGTTATTTATGGGACAGTGCTAACCACACTAAGACCGGCTGGGAAACAGATGCGACGGAATGCACTGATTCCTGGTGTGTTTCAAGGTTAATGGCCACACATGGCAATTTGGCCTCTGTTATAATCATGATATGATTAGAGATCAAGATATTTGGCCTTGCCACCAACTAGGAGATCCTGCCTGAACAATCAAGTACAACACAGTCTTAATGTCAGACATCTGACAGTTGGTGACATGAAATATTTAGAAGGGGGCTTGACATGTATTTGTCTGAAGTCTCTGCCTCACTGGTGAGTAGGCCAATATCTGGGGAAAGAACTAATGTGATTTGGGATGAGAGGATAACTTGGAGGAATTCTGAAATTCAGTGAGAACCATGAATTATCTTCTTAACAATTTGGATTTAGTTGTAGGGGATTTGTATTCTAATTTCGCATTGTGACACATCACTTAGCGACCAATACAATACTGTGTGTGTTCAGTCACTTCGTCTTGTCAGACTCTTTGCGACCCCATGGACTGTAAACTGCCAGGCTGCTCTATCGGAATTCTCCAGGCGAGAATACAGGAGTGGGTTGCCATGCCTTCCTCCAGGGGATTTTCCCTATGTAGGGATTGAAGCTGCATCTCCCACGTTTCCTGCATTGCAGGCAGAGTCTTTACCGCTGAGCCACATCAGCGTGTGAGCCACACCATACAATACATGCAGTTTTAGCAAAGAAGGGAGGGCCAGACCTTAAAGCATCACATCACTCAGGTTTCATCTAGGTTCTTTCACTTTCTATTGAGTGTCATCAGTGACTGATCTTTCTAAAATATAGTTTAATCATCTATCAGTGTTACATATGCTATGTAATAATAGCATACCTGTTGGAACTACTGTGAAGAATGCATGTAAAGTGTGTAGCACTCCAGGGTTGCAGAAATCCTTAGTTGACTGTGACCAGAGGCATTGACTTTAATTTTTTTCTTCTTTTCTATCCTGTAAGTTTCTCAATTCTCAGATTTTTATAATTATTAATAACTTGATAATTAATTTTATGATTATTAATAACTTTTATAATTATTAAACAAAATTTCATAATTTTAATTAAATATTAAATTGATTAAAAACTTTGCACTGAAGCAACCTAAATGTCCATCAATAGATGGCTAGATAAATAAGATGTGGTACTAATACACAGTAGAATATTACTCAGCCATAAAAAGGAATGAAATTATGCCATTTTCTGAGATGTGGGTGGAACTAGAGACTGTCATATAGAGTGAAATAAGTCAGAAAGAGAAAGAATATCATATAATGTCACTTATATGTGGAATCTTGGAAATTGTTGCGGATGAACTTACTTGCAAAACAGAAATCTTAGAGATACCAAGGAGGTAAGGGGGGAGTGAGATGAATTGGAAGATTGAGATTGACATTATTATTATGTATTATACATTATTATGTATTATATGAAGTTATTATTATGTATTTACATTATTATGTATTATAAAATAGATAAGTAACGAGGACCTCCTGTATAGCCCAGAGAACTCTGAGAACTCTACGCAGTACTCTGTGGTGACCTAACTGAAAAGGAAATCTAAAAACAAGAGGGTATATGTGTACCTGATTCACTTTACTATATAGCAGAAATTGAGACAGCATTGTAAAGCAACTATTCTCAAAAAAAATTAATTGAAAATAAAACTTATCTTTTTTAAAAGCTTGTGTCATAAGTCTTCTCAATTAATTGTCTCATTGTCCTTATAAAACTGTGGGTTGGAAAAAAAACTCCTCTAAATATTTTTAGGGCAGATAGTTGGACTGATTCCAACTGCTTTACCATTTTAATAACAAAAATTGTATTACCCACGGTACACAGCTCATGTAGGCAGTATACCCACCATAAAGGAAACAGAGTGGGCTGATTGCTTTTAGGGGTTGCTGCTGTGATTGTGGTTTACCCTCTAAGTTGTGTCCGACGCTTACGACTCCACAGACTACAGTCCCCCTGGTTCCTCTGTCCATGGTATTTCTCAGGCAAGAATACAGCACCAGGTTGTCATTTCCTTCTACAGGGGATCTTCCTGACCTGGGGATTGAACCCAGGTCTCCTGCATTGCAGGTGGATTCGTTACCAAATGAGCTACCAGGGAAGCCTGTTGGCAAAGATTATGTTTACTCAAAACCATCCTGATTTACTGAGCACTCTTACAACTGTTTCCATTTTGGAATTAGTATAGTGATGACCATACTATCATAGCTTAGGAATTTATGAGATCAGATTGACTTATTCTGCTACTTCCTGGCTGTGTGAGCCGGCAAAAGTTACTTCACATCTCCAGGTTTTGGTTTTCTCAGGTATAAAAAATTGCTCTGGAAAATAAATTATGTGTATAAACTCCCTCATATAATCTTTGACACATAGTAAGCACTCAGTAAATGAGTGCCCATTTTTAATATCTTTACTGAAGTAAAAGTGACATATCACAGAATTCATCTTTTTGAAACATACATTCCAGTTGTTTTTAGTCTCTTAACTGAGTTGGGCAACCATCACCACAGTTCATTTTAGATCGTTTTCTTCAGCCCTAAAAGAATCTGCCATATCCATTAGCCATCAATCCCAACTTTCCTCATTAGGGATCTGTTCTCCTCCTCTCTCCAAAGTCTAAGCAATCATTTTCTGTCCCTATAGAACCACACATTCTAAACTCTTCAATATAGTGTATGCTCTTTTGTGACAAACTTCTTTCAATTAGCAAAATGTTGTCAAGGCTCCTCCATGTTGTAACATGTGTCAGTACTTCATTTCTGTTTATTCCCCAATATTACTCTATTTTATGTATACATGCTATTTTGTTCATTTGTCCGTTTATGAACATTTGGGTGTTTTCTACTTTATGGCTGATGTAAAAAATGGTGCTATGAACTTTCCTGTATACTTTTTTTTCCTGTATATATTTTTGTGTGGACACACATTTTTATTTCTTTTATGTAACTTGAAGTAGAATTTCTGACAATATGGTAGTTCTTCGTTTAACATTTTGATGCTTGCTCAGTTGTGTCCAACTCTTTGTGACTCTATGAGACTGTAGCCCACCAGTTTCCTCTTTTTTTCTGGGCAGAATTACTGGAGTGGATTGCCGTTTCCTACTCCAGGGAATCTTCCTTAGCCAGGGATTGAACTTGTGTCTCTTGCATTGCAGGCAGATTCTTTACCACTGAGCCACTGAGTAAACATTTTGAGGAACTTCCAAATTGCTGTCCAACGTGGCTGCAACATTGTCATGCATTTTTGATATGTTGATGATCATAGTCAATTCTCAGAATAAGTCTGGGATTGTCCCAGGTTTGAGGTACTTCAATAGCTGGGGTAAGAGATGTATCCTTAGACATCATTTAGGAGATTCTTGTCTTCCTAATACCTCTCTCTCTACTAGGGGGTTTGGTGGAACTGAACTCTTACTAAGTTTTTTTGCTCTTTTATCTCTACCTCCTAGAGAGCTCAGAACATCAACCCTTAATGAAACAGTTTTAGAGTCAATGGAATATTACTGGCTTTGAAGAAAATTAGACTATTCGATACTTTTTATTATTAACTTGTAACATCAGTGAGACATTGGAAAGCTAAAACATGTAATTGAATTTTATTAAAATATGAACGACTAAGGTGGCAAAATAACATTTCAGAAATGACTATTTGGTTGCGATAGTACCAAATGAAACAAAAATTCCTGAAGTTTTTAGCAAAACCAGCACAATGATAGTAGTCCACGGGGATTTAGACACAGAGCTATGCTGCTAAGAAACAATGCAATGGGGACAAACCTTCTCATCCTTAAATAATTTAAATAATGATTTAATTAGCAGAGATGCCCTACACTTAAGGTAGGGGTTACTGGGTCAAATGTGATTCATGTCATTTGCATTGTCAGTTCGCTCGACATTCTGGCACTAAGATGGGGCATTCCTTCTCAAGTCATTTCCCCAACAGCCATAAAGTTTGTTAATTAAGTGAAAGTTGCTTAGAGTTAAATATACATACTTTGAGAAACTGTGCTTTCTAAAATTGTCATTAACTTAGAAATCAGCCAACATTATTTTATTGGCATATTGTTGCTTTACAATGTTGTGTTCGTTTCTGCCGTATAACGAAGTGAATCAGCCGTAAGTATACATATGTTGCTGGTCTCTTGGACCTCCTTCCCACCCCTCTCCCCACATCCCATCATCACAGAGCTACCTGTGTTTTATAGCAGTTTCCCACTAGCTATCTAATGTATGCGTGATCGGGTTTATATGTCAATGCTACTTCCCAACTCATCCCACCCTCCTCTTCCCTCTCTGGATTCACATGTCTGCCCTCTACATCCGCGTTTCTATTCCTGCCCTGGAAATAGGTTCATTTGTACCATTTTTAAGGGTGCTGTGTTATTTACTTTACTTGAGAATAAGTGTTCTAATTTAGTTCACTGCTTGGTGTTAACTCTCAAAAAAAAAAAAAAAAAAAAAAAAAACCCAAAACCCAAAAACCTCATTGATTGGAAATGGTGTGAAAATAAGATGAACTTCAAGGCAGAAATCAGAGAGGGTAAGAACTGGCTGAAAATCTTCCACATTCCCTCTTCTCATTATATCAGCCTGACAACGTAAGTTAAGTGCTCACTGTGATCTAATGGTCATTGGACACCTTCACTCAATTTTTTTTTTCTTTATAAAGAAAAATGTGCTGCGAACAACTTTCATGCATTCTACAAAGAACTGCTAGTAGAGCCTGAGGCAGAAGAAATCATACCATTTGTTTTTATTTTGGAACCAATAAGCTCAATACAGTGAAAATAACTGGGGATAAATGAGTGCGCACGCTCGTTTAAGCTGCAACGAAGCCTGCTGTTTCTCTGGGTGTGTCATCCATCAAAGTTGGGCAGATCTGGTTGAAGTGGGTGTTTGTATTTAATAAGGAAAACAGTTTACAGACCAAGCAATCCATTAATGTCATGGAACACAAGAAAATTTTATTCTCTGCACAAAATATTTCTGAAAAGGCAATCTAGGCCACAGGCAATTTTGCAAATGTGTTAAACACTTCAGAGATTTTTTTTTCCATCTCACATGCTATGGCTGTGGCTACACATTAGTCACTGAAATAGAAGAAAGCACTCTAGCAATGATTAAGCACAAACATTTTAAGATGCTAAAGCATACCTCAAGAGAGGTTGGTAAGATGGAAATATATGAATATGTCACCACTTCTGAGGTCGATGTTGTAATTAAAACCCTTTGTAGTAACTGGGATACAATGACTTCCATGAGGTCCAGGACTCTACCAATGACACCATCAAATTAAAAGAGGAAGGTCAATATTATTATATTCTATTGGGTATCAGGGAAAACAGAATAATAATGAAAAGCTTTAGAAAAGATAATTCTGAGTTTGGAGGTTAAAGTAGGCAGAACTGGTCTTATTTCCCTCTACATTGTTGATACATGGAATACTAATTCAAAGATATCAAAATATGACTATCAGAATTCCCATCACGCATGTCAGTCCTACACATTCAGGTTCTATTATAATATAGCTTGCAAGCAGGAACAGTTTGGTGCATTTAAATCTGTGCAAAACTGACAGCTATAGAACTGCAGTATATCTTAGTCTTAGTACTTGAGAAACCAGAGACAGCTTACTGCATCCTTCACGTGGTAAATGGGCTGAGTGTCAGGCAATGTCACAGAGCGCCACTCCAAGGAGTTCTGTTAGAGATGCTTTCAGTGGTCTTGCTGTGAGTGTCTCTCGGGGGAGTAATTTGAAAATTGAATAACATGTGGATGGGCACTAGTTCTACCTCTATACTTCATGTCCTATGACAGAAGACCCGAGTTCTCAACTGTAGTGTCCCAAACACATTCTTGGCCCATGTGGTAAAGATTCCGCCTGCAGTGTAGAAGACCCGAGTTCGATCCCTGGGTTGGGAAGATCCCCTGGAGAAAGGAATGGAAACCCTCCAGTATCCTTGCCTGGAGGATTTTATGGACAGAGGAGCCTGGCATGCTATAGTCCATGGGGTCACATAGAGTCGGACACGACTGAGTGACTAAGCACATGCATGTGCGCGCACACACACACACACACACACACACACACCACATTCTATTAATACTTGTAGAGCATGTGGAACAGTGACTGACATAACGTGTGCTATACATGTATTTGTTCAATGAGAAAAAAATGATTTCAGTTTCATAATTCCCAGAAAAAAAATGAATGTCTATATTATAAAGGGGATATGAGTAGCAGGATCATGGGATGCAATCCATTGTTTATCAGACCCTCAAATAAATACTGAAAAGTGGTCACTTGACAAGCCATCATGACTTACTACTATTTGAAACTGGAGATGACATGTTACATGGCAGACCACTTGGCAGGTGCAGCTGGCAAATTTCCTTTAACAATTAGCTTCAGGACATTCTTTGTATTCTGCACTAATCTTTAATCATAACCGTTTAATTCAGGGTGACAAAGCATGATATTGGCTGCTCGGATCAATGTCCTGTTCACAAATCCCTTACCTTTATCTGAGATACACATAGCCACTGTTGCAAACAATAGTCTCTGGAAATTCATGCTTCATGAACAGTACATGCCAAGCTGTTTGTGTTAAAGGTTTAGCTTTCTTTTTCCATTTTTATTCAGATATAGTTGACTTACAATGTTGTGTTAGTCTCAGGTATACAGCAAAATGATTCAGTTGTATATGTGTGTGTGTGTGTGTGTGTGTGTGTGTGTGCGCGCTCGCGCGTGTGTGTGGTGGTGGCAGTTGAGTCACTAGGTCATGTCTGACTCTTTGTGACCCTATACGTATATATGTGCTTAGTCACTCAGTTGTGTCCAACTCTTTGCAACCCCATGGACTCTAGCTCACCAGGCTTCCCTGTCCTTGGGGACTCTCTAAGCACGAATACGGGAGTGGGTTGCCATTCCCTCCTCCAGGGAATCTTCCCAACCCAGGGATTGAACCCAGGTCTCCTGCATTGCAGGCAGATTCTTTACCATCTGAGCTACCAGGGAAGCCCATACATATATATACACATATATTAATATATATACATTTAATATTCTTTTCCATTATCAGTTATTAAGGATACTGAGCAGTTCTCTGTACTATACAGTAGGTCTTTGTTGGTTATCTATTTTATATAGTACATAGATTTTAATCCCAAACTCCTAATTTATCCCTCCTTCCACATTCCCTTTGGTAATCATAAGTTTGTTTTCCACCTCAACAAGTCTATTTCAGTTTTGTAAATAAGTTCATTTACACCATTTTTAAAGATTAGGTTCTACTTATAGGCAATATCATATGATATTTGTCTTTGTCTGTCTGGCTCACTTAACTTAGCATAATAATCTCTAGGTTCATCCATATTGCTGCGATTCGCATTATTTTATTCTCTTTTATGGCTGAGTAGTATTTCAATGTATAAGTACCACATCTTCTTTATCCATTCATATGTCAATGGGCATTTAGGTTGCTTCCACTTGGCTACTGTAAATAGTATTGCTATGGACATTGGGGTGCATGTATATTTCTGAATTAGAGTTCTCTATGGATATATGCCCAGGAGTTTGATGGTAATTGTTTAAAATGGATGTGTGAATCTTATGAAGCAGATTTAGATGAACTCTCTCTGGGTTAGGAAGTTTCTCCTCTAAAATATTCTTACAGAATATAGCAGAATTTATAACATAGTTTCCTTATTTGCATCTCATGGTATCTCATGAAATAGCACCCTAAATCACCTGGAGAGAGTGGTCTAGAACTCACTGATCTGGAACTGTGGATCTGATTGCAGTTGAAATCCCTTAGTTATAGGGCAATTTGACGTCAGCATAAATACCACCCATCATGAAATCTTGTAAGCTTGGTATAGTCTACTGAGTTTATTTTTGATGGATTTAAATAGTTTAAATATGAACTTTAAAAGTTTTAGCATATGAATGCCAGATAGTATGCTGACTGATATAAACATATTCAGTAATCCCCAGATGGCCACAAGGTTTGCTGAAGTCCGACAATGGAAGTTCTCTTTTTGGTGTTGATCCAGCAGTCTTTTAAAGTGTCTTTATCTTCCTCATGGTTTTTCATTTTTTTTTTCTCTTGTGGGAGTGCATCTCATTAAGAGCAACAACAAAAAAAGTGACTCCAGAAAAGGAGTAAGTGGAATTTATATAATATCTTTATTTGGAAATAAAAAAATTAAAAATCATTACAGATAAATAAAAAATTTTTTTCTGTAAGAGCCTGTATTGGAGACTTTATGTTAGAAGAAAACTAATGTTGAACCATAGAGGGCCTTTTGATATAAATGCATCCCCCAAACTGTTGTTGCTTTACCAAAGTGAGTTGTTATTGTTCAGTTGCTAAGTCATACGCAACTCTTAACAACCTCATGGACTGCAGAAGGCCTGGCTTCCCTGTCCTTCACTATCTCTCAAAGTTTGCTCAAATTCACGTCCATCATGTTGGTTGACGCCATCTAACCATCTCATCCTCTGCTGCCTCATTCTCCTTTTGCTTTTGATCTTTCCCAACACCAGGGTATTTTCCAATAACTCGGCTCCTCACATCAGGTGGCCAAAGTATTGGAGCTTTAGCTTCAGCATCAGTCCTTCTGGTAAATATTCAGGATTGATTTCTTTTAGGATTGACTGGTTTTATCTCCTTGCGGTTCAGGGGACTCTCAAGAGTCTTCTCCAGCACACAATTTGAAAGCATCAATTCTTTAGCATTCAGCCTTCTTTATGGTCCAACTCTCATATCTGAACATGACTATTGGGAAAAATCATAGCTTTGACTATATGGACCTTTGTTAGCAGAGTGATGCTTTTTGATACGCTGTCTAGGTTGGTCATGACTTTCTTTCCAAGGAGCAAGTGTCTTTTATTTTCATGGCTGCAGTCACCAACCACAGTGATTTTGGAGACCAGGAAAAGAAAATCTGTCACTGCTTCCACTTTTTGCTCTTTTATTTGCCATGAAGTGATAGGACCAGAGGCTGTAATCTTAGTTCTTTGAATGCTGAGTTTTAAGCCTGCCAACATAGGTTAGAATTTGCATATTATCTCACCTGTCTCATGAATGGGAATTTCATGGGAAATAAAACTAAAATGTGAATTCAAGTCAGGCAAAGCAAAACAGACAGTTTTGTAAGCACTTCTTTTCGCTATTGACAGAATTTTAGTATATCCTTTAAAAAAAACAGAAAAGAAATGATCTGGTGGTCACATCCATCATGTCATTGATTTCAGAAGTCATCAAGACAGTCTCACCACTCTCACCAATCTCACCATTTCATGTTCTCTGACAGCTTCATGTGAAGGTCCCCAGAAGCTTTTAATTTTGTTCAAGAACATAATCCTCAGTGACAGAAAAGTTGTTACCCTTCTTTGTGGAAATCCACTTTTTGTAATAGCTACCTAGATGAGTTTACCATATAATGGTGCCATTGTTACAGTGAGCAATACCCATGCCAGTAACTCATCAACATGTTATTCGCTCAGATAAATATTGAGTGAGCACTGATGTATATCAGATCCTTTGCCACACGCTAGAGGTTCGATAGTGAACAATGATGTCATAGTCTCTATGTAGGTTATTTAGGAGCTTACAATTTCGTGGAGAGTACAGACATTAATAAAACAGCACACAAATAAGGATATGATTAAATGTATGACAAGTTCTTTCAAAGAAAAATGCAGGAAGCTAAGAATGTCTACAATAAGGAGTTCTGATCTAGTTTGGCACAGTGTATGGCAGAGAGAAGGGATGGGTCAAGGTTAGGGAAAAATTCCCAAAGGGAGTGATGATTGAACTAAAAGCTGAATGATGAGAAGTATTTAAGAGTGGATATTGTGATATTCTGCCCAAATCCTCTCCTCAGAGCTGAGGTTTCCATTCCCCAGTTGCTGAGAATAGTGGCTGGCGTTTGCTCATAGTTGTGTCCTTCACTGGAAATTGCCTTTGCCCTCAGGGTACTGTGTTACCCATGCTTACAGTTTCCTTCTCTTCCAGGGACCAGTGTTAGAGGCAGAAATACTAAGATCCCACCCGAGAGTGCTAAGTCCTGTCTATGGACTGTAGTCTGCCAGATTCCTCAGTCCATGGGATTTTCCAGGCAAGAATACTGGAGTGGGTTGCAATTTCCTTCTCTAGGAAATCTTTACCTTTATTTGGGACAACTCTGAAGAATCTTCCTGCCTCCAGATTTTCTGTTAGGATTATCCATGACCTCAGTTGCAAATGTAGTATAAATCAAAATATCCCTCTGCACAAGATTCTTGACCTGAGGGAGTTTTCAGACCTGGAATCCTCTATTGAAGGAGAGGCCAGTCTCTAACAGGAAGTCTGCAACATCACCATGTTGCACATTCAGTAACTTTTCCCAAGGAGGTTTCCAGTCATTTACATAGATAAGTAAGCATTGGAAAGAGGGAAATACCCACAAATTTCCAGTACTCTGAGAACACAGTCTGAATTGACAGTGATAACCAAGGACAAGAATATTGGTATTACTTTAGCCCTTTGTTTGAGTGAGGGCATGTAGAAGTCAGGTAATAAATGGACTGCTGACCCAAGTCCAACTCACAATGAGTACACTGGGTTTATAGAATTTTTAAATTCTCATTTTCATGGTCCTTCCCATATGGTGCTAGTGGTAAAGAATCTGCCAGCCAATGCAGGAGATGCAAGTTGGATGCTGGTTGGATCCCTGGGTTAGGAAGATCCTCTGGAGATGGGCATGGCAACCCACTCCAGTATTCTTGCCTAGGAAATCCCATGGACAGAGAAGCCTGGCAGGCTACAGTCCATAGGGTCCCAGAGTCAGACAGGGCTGCAGTGACTTAGCACGTAAACATGAGTGGATAATTGGAATGAGTGTCATTGTTGGTTTATTCGCTAAGTGATGTTGGACTCTTGCGACCACATGGATTGTAGCCTGCCAGGTTCCTCTGCCCTTGGGATTCTCCAGGAAAGAATACTGGAGCGGGTTGCCCTTTCCTCCTCCAGGAATCTTCCCATCCCAGGAATCGAACCCAGGTCTCCTGCACTGCAGGCAGATTCTTTACTGCTGAGCTATGAGGGGAGCCCATGAATATCGTTGATAGCTGGCAAAACCCTCTTGTTTTCTTGACCCAGAGCTGGGGGTGGAGTGAAAGTCTTATTATAATACCTTGAAAAAGATCCAGTTTCTGAGAAAAATAGCATATTGGATACAGTATTGCATCCCCTGGGGACTAGGTAAGATCAACATTATTTTAAATAATTTGAAGGATGCTTGAATAAGGGTCACTGTCATATCCTCATTTAAATTCATTGGTCTGGGCTCTATTCAGGTTGGGTGCATAATGGCAGCTAACGATGGAAAAATTTCACTACATAGTCTCTCTAATTGAAGTTGCTGTGCCAGGTACGGTAATTCCACTAGAGTAGGTGATGGTCTACGATAAATGGCACATGGCTCTCTTAGAGGTACATTTCTTTATGTGCTATCAGAAAGAAGAATTGAAATTTTCTCTCTTAATATCCTGGATAGTTGGTCTGGAGCCTGGAAGGAGAAAGATCAGAAGTTCAGGAGCAAGGTGATCAGAGGAAGAGGCACAGGACTGGACCTATTCTGAGTGACATCAGACTGACATCAGTATCACAGGTTAATGCCCATTGGAGGTACTCCATGACTGAAGCCTCCAGTGTACTAGTCACTTCTCATTCATTTGGGGTAGCGGTATACACCGAAAATCAATGACATATCAGCCAGGCTCTACCAACTGGCCACAGTGCTAACAAAATAGACATAAATGGAGCAGCTATCATGGCAGAAATGGAATCTAAAACCGAAGAACATCAGTTTTCACTCAACAAAGATGGTTTTGCTATGGCTGGTGCCAAAGTTCAACTTGCAAGTATCACAGACCAACATTTAGCCCTTAAGATGCCCCATGCCAAGGTGTGCCAACTTAACAGAAAGCTGACTGTTTTCAGATCTCCTTTACTCTTGGAAAGGTCATGATTCACCATTAATGGGATTGACACACAGATTGTGGGTGGGTTTTCTTCCTCTATACCAGGGTCTTGACCAGTATCACTATATGAAGATTTCTAGAGATTGATCTGTGAGCATGAGATAACCTCTCCTTAGACAAAACGATAAGCAGACTGACACACAGTCTCCATCTCTTTGCAGGGAACTCTACTGAAACACACACTAACATCTGCCAGAGACTCTCTGGCCATGTGAGTCTTGAGCTCTAAGAAGGACTTTAGAGCGTAGAGTTTTGAAACTAGTTTTAGACTGAAAGTTCTGGCAATAATTTTAAAAGGACAGACTTTTAAAGGTATATTTTATGACCTCATTTGAAATCTTAAAATTTTCCTCTCATTTGAAGAGGAAAGAAGTGCCCTGGCTACCTATAAACTCTCCAACCTCAGAACCAACCATCAGTAGAGACTTAAATGCAGAGGGAGGAGGGAGATTAACAAAAGTAGGAGGAAGAGTGGAAGAGAATTAAACTTAAAAATAAAAAAGATAAAGGGAGACTGTGAAAAAGAAAAGATTTAAAAAGAGATCAAGAAGAAAATGAAACAAATTTTCTGCTTTACAGCATCTGTTCATAAATCAAGGAGAAACAGTAAAACCACACATGTATTGAAGAGTTCAGACAGTAACACCCCTGCAACACACACACAAACATACTCCTGTGTTTCCATTTATCTTTGATCTTCTAGTGCAACCACTTTATCCTTCAGGATATTTTAATATCTTTTCTAGTTTGAAGCAGAAACAAAGGGAACCCTTCTTTATTTGACTTTATTTTCATATTTCTGAATGCAGAATCAAATACGTTGGTTTCAATGGACGCATGCCAACACTACGCTCACAGCAATATTCTGGGAAACAAGTCCCCTAACAGAAGTGGTCAGGGTCTATAATTCAATATTGATTTGAGAGAACTGTTTCAATATTGATGATCTTTCTGCAATAGGAAACACCCTGAAACCTGTCCCTCCACCCTACATTAATTCATTTCAAAATGATCCCAAGTTAAAAAAAAGAAGTGCTCATTTATTTTTTTCCTAAAATGAATTTAAATTACGCATGTGGGTAGTAAAAAGCTATAAAAGATGGGTTCGAGTTTTAAACAATATTCCACTGTGTGCAAAACCTTTCCTCTTCATCCATAAAATTTATTCTTCATGGACAAGGTGGTTTAATTCTCCGTGCAGTGACTGCCAAATAATGAATATTGAGTTTAATAGTTTTCCACTTGCTTTGGGATTTAAGGGAGTTATTATATTTTTTTCCAGGAGTCTTATTTTTACCCTTCAGGGTGAAAAGTATGTTATAGCCAAATCTAGGCTTTAAGAAACACCGTTTTGACGAATACCTGGAGTTTCAGATTTTTTTGGCTGGTATTTCAGGAAAGACAGCTACTTTTAGCATCTCAAAATTTTCTTTCTGTTAGGATGTGCCTTAAACCAGTGTCCTCAACATTTCTGGCACCAGGGACTGGTTTCCTGAAAGGCAATTTTTCCACGTACTGGGAACAAGATTGGTTTCAAGATGATTCAAGTTCATTACATTTATTGTGCACTTTATTTCTGTTATTATTACAGCATCCCCACCTCAGATCAACAGGCATTAGATCCCAGAGCTGGGGACCCCTACTTTAAACCTAAAGCTATATGCTTAGGATATAAGACCCTTTAGAGTAACAACTAGATTTTGCTTTTTTCTCCCTGGAACATCACACACTGTGACAGGTACACAAAAACTAATTTTGCAATTAGCACTGATAGCTTTCATTTTGCTTTTTCTCTGAAATCATTTATTTTCCAATGTCTGATATAACATCTAGTAGTCATGTATGGATGTGAGAGTTGGACCATAAAGAAAGCTGAGTGCATAAGAATTGATGCTTTTGAACTGTGGTGTTGGAGAAGACTCTTGAGAGTCCCTTGGACTGCAAGGATATCAAACCAGTCAATCCTAAAAGAAATAAGTTCTGAATATTCATTGAAAGGACTGATGTTGAAGCTGAAACTCCAATACTTGGGCCACTTGATGCAAAGAACTGACTCATTAGAAAAGACCTGATGCTGGGAAAGTTTGAGGGCAGGAGGAGAAGGTGACGACAGAGGATGGGATGTTTGGATGGCATCACCAATGCAGTGGACATGAGTTTGAGTAAACTCTGGGAGTAGGTGATGGACAGGGAGGCCTGGTGTGCTGCAGTCCACGGGGTCACAAAGAGTCGGACACGACTGAGCGACTGAACTGAACTGAACTGAACTGAACTGATGTAACTAGAAAACTCCCCGCTTTGCTGTCCTGTTCTACGTGTTGTGGTACTTCTTCCCCTGTGAGCTCTGAAATCAATCCAGAGCCCAAATTTAGGCAGCCTCAAGGTCTTCCCAGGTTTTAAAATGTACATTATAGGTTTTTAACCCCTTATTTTCACAAAATTAGTTTGACCTCACTCTACTCCGTGACAATGAGCCACATCTTAAATATTATTGAGCAATTTCTAAATGAATAACAGCGCAGTAGATGACATGTTTAAAATAGATGCTTTATTTTGAAGCTATTTCACAGCCAGAGATGTTTCAACATTATATATAAAATGTGTTTCTTTTTCCTACAGCTATTTTCTTATCCTGGGTATGGACATGCATTAGTGTCCTAGGCTAGTTGTGCTTCAAAGCAATTTCTTCTCTACTAAGTAGTCACTATTTTTACAAGAAAATGAGAAAATGCATCGAGCCTGTCCTGAAAACTTCATCACCTCACTTGTGAAAGAAAAACTCACAAGTATTCAACATTGTCTTTTTCATGATTACAGATAAATCTCCTCTCAGAAAACTTTAATAAATCCGAAATTAAAATGCGTCATTTCTTAGGAGGATCTTATACTGCCAGGAGGTTGAGGTTGTTGGTAATTTCTTTTGACAATATATCTGTCTCCAAGCTACTTTCTAATCCAGGTGCTAGAAGCTTCCCCTGGGGATTTAGGTCATCTTGTTTATATAGGGATAAAGTCTAACTATGGATAAACTAATATGTTCATGTGTTCCTCTGTGGGTAATGTATTTACTCTCTGAGGCTTAGTTTTTGCAAACTATTTCCTTCATAATGTTGTTGCCTAATGATGCCTTCTTCATGGATTATTTTGAAAAAATAAATGAAATAACATAGGTGTGATTGACTGATACGGGAATTTGTACATGGTGATGCCCATAATATGCTCAATTTTTATAGTGCTTCCATATAAATTTATCACAAGGAATGCAATGGAATTTGTTAGGAGGAGGATGTAGCTGCTGTTTTCTTCCTGCCAAATGCATGCTCCATAAAGGGGACAGAGAGAGTAGGAAGATGGGCAAAACAGCCTAGAAATATGCTAGATAATTTTTTCAAATTTTGGCAGCACCGTTTTACCCAATATCCTCCTTTAAGTGTAATGCTTAAAAATGCAAATTCTTCTTTGTTATTGTCCCTCCAAATGTGTCCCTTCTCTATAACATCAGGCTTCAAAACCACCCAAGTATCTTTGACTTCTTTCTGTTCTATTCAACAGTATGTCAGCCTAGAAGGTTTTACCTCATACTGATATTATCAAAGATTTGTTTCCTAACACCAGGAGAGAGGATTTTAAGGAGATTTAGAGGGATAAATTTTTAACATAAAACAGGCTATTCAGAAAACCTATAAGCATGAAATTTTCAGTCATAAAGGACCTGTTTCGATCCACTTCAATTATGAGCCTAAGGGATTAGTTGCTGCTTTAAAGCAGAGAAAGTTGGCTGATAATTCTGTTGACAAATTTTGTTGCATTTTGCAGGGAGTATACATTTGGACACATTAAAGGTAAAGCAGACAATGTTTCTGGAGACCAAGGAATGCTAGCCCAGTGACCATAGATTTCTGAGACACTGAAGGACTCTGGCCTTGCTTCAAGATCATTTTTTAATTTGCTTATCACTTTTTAATTTGCTTTCTGCCTTAGGGGAAATGTATTGCTTGACTGTGGGTGCTGTTCAATAATACCAATGCAGTAAGAAACAGCACAGACACTCAGGGCCAATTCTCCAATAATTTTTTCATTTCATCATGTCATCTTTTTTGGCCTCTTTATTGCTCTGCCTACAGGATGTCCTGGTGTCTTCCATGCTGAGGAGCTGTCAGTTATGTGGCTCGTTTTATTAATACCATTGTTTCACCATCAAATGTCTATGAAAATAACCTTTAATCCCAAGACAATTGTGTGATGTGTTTTGATTTATTTTTTACAGAAGTACACTGGGTGGCCTTAGAGTGGTGGCAGTGTTATCAGGGACATCTGTGTGCTGTTTATACCTAATGTCTCATCCAGGAATAACAAAAACCCCTCTATTCCTGTGAGTTTATATTAACTGCCTGTTTTTTCCTTTCCCAGCAAATTACCTGCAGAAGAACATAAGAATATATTAGTTTTTCCAGAGTGAAGCCATATTCCTCTATAAACAAGATGATCTAAATCCCCAGTGGACGTTTCCAGCATATGGATTAGAAGGTGGCTTAGGGACAGATAACAGTGGCAAAGAAAGTTGCCAACAGCCCTACCTCTGCCTGTAACTCATTCAAAGTTATGAAACTGCTAGATGCCTGAACCAATATTTGAATCCAGATCTTTCCAAGAAACATGATGTTTCCATGATTATTTGTTGATAATTAGTTTGCCATTTTAGTACTTGCACCTTGGTAAGAATAATGCAATTCACATTAAGATCATGTAAAGCCCATTGACCTTAATGCACACTACTTGCTTTCCTGAAGTGATGGTCTCAAATACCAGCATCCAATGGGTGTATCCTGAGACAAACAGAGGTCAGGACTCAGCAGAAGCAAATTCCTTTTCAGTACCTTCACCACCCTGTACTCTATGTAGTCACTTTGCTGCAAGATCATAGTTCCATGAAGTAGCAACCCTACTTCTGAAGAGCCATTTAAAAAGCATTCAGAATCCTCTGCCCTAGAGGTGATCAGTCATAGAGCAGGACTTTGCAAATGAACCATCTCACGGCGGCAATATGATACCCTTGGAGGGAAAGATGTGGAGCGTAAGCCACAGAGAGTGATTGGTATCTTAGAGTGGTGGTTGGTGACCTTGTAAAAGAGTATTATTAAATATTCTGCACAGTGCCTGCCACCCTTTTTTGATATACATGCTTTTCTCTGAACTTGATCTTTCCAATCAGGCTAGGAAATGGGTGGACGTGTCAGATACTGGGTCAGAATTGGGAGGGATGATGTGGTATGGAGTCCCAAGAGGTCAATATAGGGTCCCGATTTACTGATAACTGCAGAAAACTGTAAGTCCAGAGTCAGAGACCAATAGACAGGCAGGAAAAGAGTAGACTTACTCTCAAATTTCTATCTTTCTCTCCAATTTTTCCATCACTTCCTAATATGTGGCCTTCCTCTCTTCTATATGATTGAAACTTTTTGAAAACTGTTCTCCTTGCCTGAAGTTTCATAACATCCAATATATTGAAACAGGTTATAGAGTCACTCTTCTGTCTAAAATTCTCTAATTGGTTTCCTATATCTTAATGTAGTAAATGAGGACCTGTATGATCTGGCTTCCACAGACCTTACCATTGTCTCCAGCCACACTCAAGCATGGTTTCTTTGCCAAACTTTAATTAGCTATTTTATCTTATGTTGATTTATTTTTTTTCAATGCCTAATGTTATTCTATGGTCAGTGAATTTTCTCAAGCTGGTCCTTTATTATGGACTCTTTTACATTTTTCTGAGCTAGTTCTCCTGATAATTTTCTATTAAAACTATAAGAATCAGCCTTAGTGTAATATCTTGTTTCACATGTTCCCTCACTGCCTCAGTTATAATTGAATATAACTTCTCTACTTTTTCCGTCAAATATCTAATACATATTTTTAGCACTTTTTAATATTTTATTCAGATGTATCTGTTTATAGGTCTATTTTTTACCATTTAGTCTTTATGTTCTTTTAAAAACAAGAACGTTTTTTGTTTTTAAAAACAAAAAAACATGTTTTTTAATGTGGATGTTTTTATTTCCAAATAAGAGAAGTAAAGTAAAACCAACCTGGGATAGGGAAATGTGTGTGAAGGATGGGGAAATGTGTATTAGCACATATCCTTCAGAAATCCAAGGGGAGAAAGGGAATCTACCTTCTTAGAAAGAGGCTCCGGGCTTTCAGACTATTTTGTACATTTTCACTCTTTCATCTCTTTCTCCATCTCCATCTTTTTCTGTCCATATCTCCTGGATTTGTTTGTCTTTGCTTAAATTTACCCAGGGTCAGACTCTCTTTAGAAATTATAAGATGACTGCTGATAGTCTTGAATTGACATCATCTTTATGACTTAAAAAACAGATGAAGAGAGAGGCTTTCCCCTTCTGAAGACTTTTAGTGTAAATCCCAAGGATAAAGTGAGTGGTCAGGGTCAGTTTCTAAATCTACTCCCATTGTTAGCGTTTGGGTGTTACATTATATAATAGTTCACCTGAACCGTATAAATTAGGAGCGTGGCCATTTTTCAAAGAATAAACTGAACAGGAAAACAGAAAATGTATAGTATATAGAAGCATGCAAGATAAAGGATTTGTTGGATGGATGCATAAATAAATGTCAGTAATTTTTAGTCTAACACAGAGAAGCACATGGATTAATAAATGGGGATTAAGGGATGGTAAAGGGAAAAGTGAATGAGTGACTGAACTGAACTGAACTGAACACAGAGCCAACCTAGACAGCATATTAAAAAGCAGAGACATTACTTTGCCAACAAAGGTCCGTCTAGTCAAGGCTATGGTTTTTTCCAGTAGTCATGTATGGATGTGAGAGTTGGACTATAAAGAAAGCTGAGCACCAAAGAATTGATGCTTTTGAACTGTGGTGTTGGAGAAGACTCTTGAGAGTCCCTTGGACTGCAAGGAGATCCATCCGGTCCATACTGAAGGAGATCAGTCCTGGGTGTTCATTGGAAGGACTGATGCTGAAGCTGAAACTCCAATACTTTGGCCACCTGATGTGAGAGCTGACTCATTTGAAAAGACCCTGATGCTGGGAAAGATTGAGGGCAGGAGGAGAGGGGGATGACAGAGGATGAGATGGTTGGATGGCATCACCAACACAATGGACATGGGTTTGTGTGGACTCCGGGAGTTGGTGATGGACAGGGAGGCCTGGTGTGCTGCGGTTCATGGGGTCGTAAAGAGTCGGACACGACTGAGTGACTGAAATGAACTGAACTGAACTGAACTGAAAGGGAAAAGTTTTTCCTGAATGACCAGACACAGTCTGTAAGTTGATGACGATGATGATGATTTTGCCATTCACTGATTGTATGTCACAAAGTGTCCAGTCATCACCACTGTGTAATTCCAGTGCATTTTCATTATTTCAAAAGCAACTGCATAGCCATTTGCAGTGTATGTGCTTTATAATGAGATCTTTCAGTGCATGCCTTTCTATACTGTACCGCTAGAAATTGGGTAGTATAAGCAACAAGGGATTATTAATCAAAATGAATGGGGGGGAATGAAATGAATTTCTGCTTGTGTCCTATTCCTTAGGTCCAAAAATGTGATCATGTGGAAGGGTTCACTGAATGACTAACTGTGATAAAACGGAAACAGTCCTATTGAATGCTGACTTTGTTTCTCAAGAATCCATCTTCCTGTACTTTGAGGGTTTTAAAGCACATTTTTCTCTAGGTTTGCCAGAGAAAATTGTTTAAGAATTCAGAATATACCTTAATCATATCAAATTAAAAAATGTAAACTCTTGCCAGTTAGCAAAATTAGCATATTACAATAATTTATTGGTGTCTGATAAAGAATAGCTATAGTTTTAGACAGTGGAGAAATGTTAGGACAAATAGCGGGCTCTCTTGCTGGGATAGAGCGAAACATGGACAGCTTTGCATAGGACCCCGAGTCTGTATTGCTAGATTCAAGAGTCATTTCTGGGTGTCCTTCCTGATGACTGGCATTCTCATGTTTCTCAGCTTCCCTTTCATGTGAGTGGGATCCAGCTATGCCCTTTCCACTTGGTTGCTTTCACTTAATCTAAGCTCAGAGCAAAAGCAACCAGTGGAGAATTATAGTTTGCAGCAGAGAGAGAGGAGAGATGAGAATTACATTTTCAGCATCTTCAAAAGCAATTTCTGCTCAAACATACAGTATGGGTCCCACAGAAGATAATTTAGCCATAATTTCTTATTTAATATCACATGCTCTCTTTTTAAAACTTGAAATTGTAGGATAATTCAGCAGACACCAGTTAAAGTATTGAAGGAAAATGAGTGCCTCTATCAAGTACATAAAAAAGCAGAATGTCATATCAAGTAGGACAAAAGAGTTGTTTCAGTGCTTCCACTAAATAGTTTTGTGATCTTTAGCAATTTACTTCTTCTCTTTCGGCCTCACTTGTGAAAGGACACAGTCATATACAGAGAACATGAGGAATTGCCTATGCTTTCCCAGCAGGACGTGAAAGACTATCAGTTGGAAGTTACAGGGGACACATATATGGAAGACACTCAACATATTGCCTTGATTTAAGGGGGAACATAAAGACGACTTGCTTAATAATTAGAATTGTTTAACAAAATAAAGGGACTCCCCTTGTAGCTCAGTATCTGTCTGCAGTACAGGAAACCTGGGTTCGATCCCTGGGTCGGGAAGATCCTCTTGAGAAGGAAATGGCAACCCACTCCAGTATTCTTGCCTGGAAAATCTCATGGACAGAAGAGCCTGGTGGGCTGCACTCCATGGGGTCGCAAAGAATCAGGCACGACTGGGTGACTAACACTTACTTACTTACATAACAAAATAAAATGAAGACATTAACTCTTAGAAATGTTCAAGTAGGTTTGTATAATTACTAAGCATATTTACCTGGAGAAACTTCTTGTAGGAAAGTTTACCAGAGATGATAGAGTTTAAATAATTCATGTTAAAGTCACTATTGAAAAACTTTAATGACTTGAAGTTACCACAAATAACAATTATATTACCAGAGAGTCCATACATACAGAATAAACATGATAGAAAAATGAAGAGGATCTTGCTTTTGTCAAAGAGCCAGATGTCATTAATACCTACACAGCAGTCATTCTTCTTCACAATTTTCTTGAAAATGGAACCCCAGTATTCATTTGACCCTGGGCAACCAGCAGCTTCAACCTGATTTCTCTAAGATGATCATATGAATTCCAGTCCCTTTGGTGGTAATTGGTTAAGTAAAGGACACATGATATCAATATGTCAGATAAAAGATGAATAAAACTTATCTAGGAAGATTTATTGCTGTTGAAATGGATCATGGGAAAAGGATATACTCCCTTCTACTTTGGCCTTTGTTGTAAATAGATGAGACATTCATGCCTAAAGCCTATTATAGGCTACCTCCTTTGTCCTATGCCGTGGGTGTTGTGATAGTTAATTTTGTGTCAACTTGACTGGGCCATGGGTGCCTACATAACTGGTCAAAAGTTGTTCTGGGTGTTTCTACAAGGGTGTTTTTGGAGGCATTTAAGTCATCAGCCTGAGTAGAGCAGATTGCCCTCCATAAAGTAGGTTGCCCTCATTCAATCAATTGAAGGCCTGAATATGACAAAAGACTGACCCCAGGTAGGAGGGAATTCTCCTACGTGATGGTCTTTGATCTGAGACATTGGCTCTTACGGGATCTAAGGTAGCTTCTGGCCTTTGGGCTTGAACTGGAATATCATCTCTACAGATTTGGGGCTTATTAGCTTCATGTGAGCAAGCTTCCTTATAACAAATTTCTGTATGTGCACATCCTATTGGTTCTGTTTCTCTGGAGAACCCTGACTTACACAAGGATGATGAGAAAAAGAGAGAAATGCCTGGTCCTTTGATAATATCATCGGTAAATGAATTAACAACTCTAACTACAGGTTATATTCATAGTTCCTGCTATGTCATGGACAGAGAAGAAGAGAGGAGATATCTGATTCATTTGAAATTAGAAATCTTGTGTTACTTGTTACTTGCAGTCAAAAACACAACCTAACCATTACAGTCATGGAAACTTTGTACTGGGTGTTCTCTATGTTCCCTTTTTGATCTAAAATTCTATAATTTATCTGCTTCACAAAGTCATGAAAATAAAATGAAGGGTTGTTTCTGCGAAAATACAGAGAACTGCATAAAATATGGTGAAATTGTCAGGATATATTATAAACTGTTTTGTGATAAGACTAAAATACATTCCAAGGCTCCTGAGTTGACAACATTCAATGTTGAAAAAAAAAACTCAGGTGTCTGTAGTAATAATACAGTGCAGGTGCACATGAAGCAAAAGATGAGTTGAAATTCAGAAAAGTTATATTAGGAAAAAGTATTCTTTGGCACTAATGAGGTAGAATTTTGACTAGAAGGAAGATAACTTCCACCAAGGAAAAAGTCCCTCTGCAGAGATTGAAAGTCAAAGTGAAAGGCACTCAGTCATGTCTGACTCTTTGTGAACCCACGGACTATATAGTTCACAGAATTCTCCAGGCCAGAATGCTGGAGTGGGTAGCCATTCCCTTCTCTGTGGGATCTGCCCAACCCAGGAATTGAACCAGGGTCTCCTGCACTGCAGGTGGATTCTTTATCAGTTGAGCTACCAGGGAAGCCCATTATTCTATAACTAGGTCATCTAAGTTGGAAAAAAGATTAAGAGAGAGAGACAAGAAGAGTGTGACAATAAAGGCAGCAGAAACTCTATCACTGATGAAAAAAAGAAAAGAAAAGAAAAGCAAAACCAAAAAATCTTACACCGAGTTTACCACTGAGCTTTCTCTAAGATTGTTCTGTCTAAATGACACTGATTTTTCTTTTTTCCACAAGTTGAATGAAGTGAACTGTGAAATGATTCTTAGCAGTTCATGCTCCATAAAATAATGCCATCCCTGATATTTTTAGGTGCTAGGTCAGCCAGTGTCAGCTGATTTTGTCTGTTGTGGTTGTATTTTTATTTCTGTTGCCTTAAATATGTTTTCCCCACATTTTCTGCTCTAGAATGTCCCTGTAAATGTGTGTGTATATATATACACTTATGGATATATATATATGCACTTATGGAGATATATATATATATATATATATATATATATATATATATATGTATATGCACTTCCACTGCTTGTTTACAATTACTATTCACTTCCCTCTCATTTTTCCTGGACAGAAACAGTAAGAGCACATGTAAGTCAGCTTCTAACCTGCTCAGTTTTATATGTTGACAGAAGTGCAGCTACACTTAAAATATTATGTTGATGACAAGAACAGATGGTTAATTAATTCCAACCTATAAATAGTCGGAGGTATAGGACAATGAAATGGCATGGTATTTTTTCCCTTACTCAGAGATGATCAGGCACAGTATTTTAACAGCTTGTGATAAATTAAAAATACAAAGTCAGCATTAAATACTTTTCAAAGGAATTTTGTGAAGCATCACAGATTGAAAATGTGCTTTGGAGTTGAATGCTTTATGTGACAAAATGTAGTTTATCATGTGCAAAGCACATACCTGTCACAGTTGAATAAACCTATTGAAGGTGCAGTAGAAGCTAATATTCATCATTGCCTCTCATTCCAGGTGCAGAGTTTGATACTGACATGCACCAATTAGTGTCCAGTCAATAGATAGAAATCACATCGCTATTTAAGTACAGATAGTTTCATATAAAGAATTGTAAAGTGGATATTGAAGAACTAAAAGGCAAAAATGGGAGGCCTAGATATTATGGAAGTAAAAATTAAGACTCCTGGGGCTGAAAGGACATAGGAAAAAGGACTGAAATTTTTGAAATAAAGAAGGTTGGAGGTGGCACACGTGTTGAAACTTTGAGCTCTGAGGAGGGAATCCTGCTCTGTGTTCACCATCCCTAACGAGGCACTAAGGATCTGGTTTTGTAAGGGTTAGAAAAATTCCAATCTGAAATCAGCTGTTATTAGTAAAAATGAATTGCCATCATTCAGTTGAAGAAATTTGCTAGGGTAATTCTAATAAGTTCAGCCAAAAAAAAGGAGCAAGAAAGAACTAGAGAAAAGTTTGTCCATTCCCTCCCTCAGCTTCCCTGTGTCTTCCTGTCCCCACCTCGCTCTAACAGGGAGCCAAAGGGCAAAGAAGTGTGGCGCGCAGAGTCCCACCTCCTGCCTTTCATGCAGAGCTGGAGGGTGAATTTGAAGCTGAGAGGACATATCGGGTTCATATTGAGGACATATTGAGGACATATCTCAATAACTGGCACATGGAGAAATAAAGATTAGCAAGATGTTTATCTTGTCTTCAAGGAATTCTCACTTTTGTAGGAGACAGATATCCATAATCCAATAGTTGTAGTAAGAAGTACCAAAAAAATCTACAGAAGAGATATTTATACATGTATATTTTGAATGTTAAATTTGAAAATATATGCAATTTTGTTAATACTGATATTGGTATGTTTCCTTTTATCAGGAAAACATATAATGCAATATATAACATATATTTAATATGATAATTCTAGAGATTAAGTCTGGAATGGACCTTAAGAAATAATTTGATCCTGCTCAACACCTTCATCCAGATAAGCTATTTTTAGATGATTTCAGCTCAGATATAGTGATGAACCCCCCTAGGGTCACTTATTGGTAAACTGGGAGAGATGGGACTCCTCTCTTCTGCCTTACAGCACGATGTTTTGTCTACTATTTCATGCTGTGCCTCTCAAGCTCTGTAGAAAATGACACCTTATTTCAAATTTTAATATGAAAATCAGTAGTACCACCAAATATTTCTAAGATAGTGCCATGTTACACATGAATGACAGTGTTTTAAGCTGGACATCCAGAGCTGTTGGTTTTGAAATCTTTATATCTCTCTGACAAGATAGTTCTACTAGCGCCACTCTATTTAACATTTGGATCACCCAAACCCACCGTCCTCTCTTTAGTTTAAATCTGTCTGTAACTGAAGGAAAAGTATAGATAGAACACATAAATATGTCATAATTTTGTCAAAAGGTGAGTCCTAGAATATTCTATCATAAAGCATCAATTGCTGGTAAGTGTGTATATATATACATATATGTATGTATAATCTATTTATCATCCATGTATCTATCTATCACCATTACTTGATCCTATGTCTTTCCTCTCACAGAGTCTGTGACAGTCCCTGAACATTGTATTACAAATATTTGAGAGGCAGTGTGTTCCTGTTTAAGCGCACGGATACTAGTATCACAAGAAATCTAGCAGGACTGTCAAAACCCGCTAGCTCTTCTATAATGTTGACTATCTAAAGCTTGTTCAAGCCTTTCCTCTAGACTGCTTTCTGATTAGTTCATTCATGCATGTATATTTACTTAATTTCCACGGTAATATAAATACTTGATATTCTTCAAAAATGTTTCAGTTGAATGGATTTATTTATTCATACCTATAAAATTGGATTTTTGCTTTTCTTTCACTTCATTGTGTCTTTTCTGGGTTTTGAGCATGCATTAGGAATAAGAATTCAAACTTTTTATAAAAATAGCGAAATGATAAGACACTTTAGTTTGAAGTTGAACAAATAACCTCATACAAGGAGATGAACTGAGCTTGTCAATGACCCTATTCTAACATTCTCATCTTTAGGACTTTTGAAGCCAGGAATTGGGCTACTTCAGGGTCTCTAGTCTGTTGTTGTTTTGGGTGGCTTTAGGAAAAGAGAGCATGCATCTATTATGAGACCTGGAGGTACTCTCAGAAGGGGCTTCCTGTGTTTCTTACTCGAGAAAAGGAAAATAGTGAGCACTAAAACAAAATTGGAAGGACTGACGCTGAAGCTGAAACTCCAATACTTTGGCCACCTGATGCAAAGAACTGACTCATTTGAAAGGATCCTGATGCTGGGAAAGATTGAAGACAGGAGGAGAAGGGGAAAACAGAGGATGAGATGTTTGGATGGCATCACTGACTCAATGGACATGAGTTTGAGTAAACTCTGGGAGTTGGTGATGGACAGGGAGGCCTGCTATGCTGCAGTCCATAGGGTCGCAGAGTTGGACATGACTGAGTGACTGAACTGGACTGAACTGAAAACAAAATATCATAGAGGAGATTTTTAACAACTCCAAAAGAATAGGAATAGCAAAACTACATAGTGCTTACCATGTGACAGGCATTATTTGTATTCATTAACTCATTTAATCCTTAGAAAAATCCTTTAAGGTTGGTATTATTAGTATCAACTTTATTTTACACATGAGGGAACTGAGACTCAAAGGTTAAAATATGCAGCTGACAATAGCAGAACCAGGATTCAAACCCAAGAGACTTGGCTCCAGTATTTGTATCCTTCCTCATATACACTATTGCTTTTAAAATACTAGAAAAATATATCAACATTTCCTGCTCTTCAGGTTTAATGTTTATTTGTCTAATATTTTATTGATTTCCTGACATTCAAGTTAATATAATCAGATAACATAAGTAATATCTCCATTTTACAAGTGAAGAAATGAAAGAACAGAGAAGCACAGTTGTATTTTCAAGTTTGCAGGACTTGTCAGTGTGAACCATGGTGCTAGATCCCTTGTTCAGAAATATTGAATCAGAATTTTTGATGGTAGATCTTAGGAACTGGTATTTTGTCATTAATTTTGAGCAACTTTTGTAGATAGTAAATGTTTCAAAATCACTGCTCTAAGGGCCAAGATTCTTCTAATTTAGAATTATTGCTAAGCATTTTGTCTTATGTTAGAATAGCACTATTTACATATGTAGAACACTTTGAATCAATTAGTTAATTAACTCAACAAACTTAATGAACACCTGCCATCTCTCAAGTACTCCACTAAACTCCTGAGCTAGAAAGTTTAAAAAGAAATTGTCCTTGCTATCAAGACCATCAGAAATGGGTAGGAGAGGAAGACAGAAAGATATGAACTTGTAATAGAGCATTAATATACAGTTATTATATATTATATATATTATAACTTAATTTGATTAAAATTCCAGGTGATCAAAGAGAAGAGAATGCCTAATTCTTCCTGGAAGAATCCAGGAAAATTTACAAATAGGATCACATTCCAACTGAATCTTTAAAAATAGATAAGATTAAAAAGAAAAGAAAGGTCTTTCTGGGGAGAGTGGAAACCATGTGCAAGAGTATGGAAATATGAAAGAATGCAATGTGTTTAAATCATTAGGAGATATTCAACAAGGACAGTTGTATGAGAATGTGTTTAAAATCGGGATAGAGGAATGAAAGCATTTTTTGTGAGACAATTTTTGTATTTTGTACTAGAAAATTTTTGCTACAAATGATGAAAAGCACAACTCAAAATGGTGACATGAAACTAAAGTTATTTATTATATCACACATCTGGAAACTTTATAGTAAGTGTTGATTGATTCTTTTTCTGCTGCTGTTGTTGCTAAGTCACTTCAGTCGTGTCTGACTCTGTGTGACCCCATATGACAGCAGCCCACCAGGCTCCCCCGTTCCTGGGATTCTCCAGGCAAGAACACTGGAGTGGGTTGCCATTTCCTTCTCCAATGCATGAAAGTGAAAAGTGAAAGTGAAGTCGCTCAGTCGTGTCCGACTCTTAGCAACCCCATGGACTGCAGCCTACCAGGCTCCTCCAGCCATGGTATTTTCCAGGCAAGAGTACTGGAGTGGGGTGCCATTGCCTTCTCCGTTGATTGATTCTACAGCTCAACAATGTCATCAGAGTCCCAGTTTCTCTCTCCTCACTCGCCCATCCAGTGTCTGCTTCATCCTAAGTCTGTTTTTCTCTCATGGTCATAGCCAACCACAATCAGTGTTACGATCTCATATCGTGGAGAACTAGGTCCTTCTAAATTGGCAGACCAGGAAAACATTCTAAAATTTATACTTGTGGGAGTAACTATTAGAGATTGGTTATCTATTGCCATGTAACCTCAAAACTTATCATCTTAAAGCAATACATATTTATTATCCTGCACAGGTTCTACAAGTCAGGAATGTATTGTGGCTTAGATATATTAATATATAAGTGGCTTGGATCAGAGACTCTTGCTCAAGGTTGCTCATGGAGCTGCAGTTAAGACGGCTTCTGGAGCTGCAGACACCTAAAAACCTGACTGGGGTTAAAGGATCAGATTCCAAGATAAGATCTCCTGAGTGGATGACAGGTTTGATGTGGACTGTCGACAGGAGGCTTCATCTTCCTATTAAATGCTTCTTTTTCTACTGGGGTGTTAGTTATTTTTTTACTTCTTATTTATTTGTAAGAGCACTTCTTATTAAAATGCTAGATATTTTTGCATTCATTTTGCAAGCATTCTTAACCTTTTAATCTGCCTTTTATTTATATTTATGAATTTTCTAAAGGAATGCTTAATTCTAATTTGTCATAGCCTATTTATCTGTATTTTGCTTTGCAATATTTTTGCCCTTGATCACATACATATTTGGGCAAATTTTCAAAACACTTGTTAGACATCATCAGTTCAGTTCAGTTCAGTTACTCAGTCGTGTCCGACTCTTTGCAACCCCGTGGACTGTAGCACGCCAGTCTTCCCTGTTCATCACCAACTCCCAGAGCTTGCTCAACTGACTAGCTCAGTTAAGTTTATTTATCTTTTTTATATTTAAATGGGCATCCCTGGTGGCTCAGATGATAAAGAATCTGCATGCAATGCAGGAGACCTGGGTTCAATCCTTGGAGAAGGGAATGGCTACCCACTCCAGTATTCTTGCTTGGAGAATCCCATGGACAGAGGAGCCTGGCGGGCTACAGTCCATGGGGTCACAAAGAGTCAGACACAACTGAGTGACTAACCACACACACATTTAAATCAACAATTACACTGGAATTTTTTTTTGGGGGGGTGGATAATGTGAGTTAAAGACACATATTTTTCCAAAACAGATAAATTTTTATTATGTACATAAGCAAGTATGTATAAACTTTTTGTATAAGAAGCATTTGAGGTCAGTAATCTGGCTTCTTTGTCTTCTTATTCTTTGGTCTTTGTAATTCTATATAGCTTTATTTTAAGGAAGTAAAAGATGCAGTTGATGTATGTGATTTCTTTTTTGCATAACATAATTTATCAATAATAAAAATTAGAAGCAGCCTAAAGGTGAAATAATAACATTGCACAATTGGGAAATTTTAAAAAGATTGCAATGAGAATACATGTAACTATGGAAATCAGGTATGTAAATAACATTTAATTATTTTGGAAAGCTTCACAACATATTTAAATAGAAATAGCAGACTAAGAGGTATGTGTGCAGCATAATCTCCCTTTCATTGGTTACATTCAAATTACATTTTATTTTAAATATATTCTGTGATCTTCACTTTTTCAACATGAATATGTACTGTTATATTACATTAAATTTAACACATGATGCAGATTTTTGAAAGATAAGTATGTGATTATAAAATCAAAGAGAAACAGCCTTTTTCTTTTGTATATAACTTGTAATGATTAATTATGATCTTGTTTCTGATTCTGGATAGCCTCAAGTGTACATACCCAGGTTTAGTCGCCACAGTTAGCAAGCAAGCATGAGTGGCACATAATTGTAATGACAGAGCATTTATTGACTCATTAATATTTATGATGAAACAGAGGTAATTTATTAAATGATTTTCTGAGGCTTCTTCAAGCAACAAGGCAATGGAGATTTTTACATTGGAAGCGTCTCTAAAAAACAGCAAACTTTGGTAGCATTAGAAAGCTAGAGGATTATTCTCATGTTCAAATATAATTTGCAATTGAATTAAATTTGAGGTCTGATTTGATTTCCATGGAAAAATTTTCCCATAAGTTACTTCTAAATAAAGTTTCAACTTCATATATTGCATAAAATCATTTATAGGTTTACAGTAAAAACAAATTTAAATTCTCTTTGGCACAATGACATACACATGTTAGGTAGAGAGTAAGTATTAATGTATGTGAAGTAAGTGAAGGTCACTCAGTCATGTCCGAGTCTGCAACCCCATGGACTATATAGTCTATGGAATTCTCCAGGCCAGAATACTAGAGTGGGTAGCCTTTCCCTTCTCCAGTGGGTCTTCCTGACCCAGGAATTGAACCAGGATCTCCTACATTGCAAGTGGATTCTCTACCAACCGAGCTATCAGGAAGTGTATACAACTGTATTCAGAGCCAGCTTCAGAGGCTAGCAAGCAGCATAGCTGCACAGGCTCCTATACCTAAAGGATCTCACCTTTGGTTTAATATTATGCTGTGGAGGTCTGGAACTTTTTTATAATTTTTGAGGAGGAGGCCCTGCATTTTAATCTTGCGCCCAACCCTGCCAGTTATGTAGCTGATTCTGATGACATTGGTTAGAAAATTTTTGGAGTAAGCAACAATAATTATCAAAACCACAACTGCACTTGGCCTAAGTGCAAAAAAGATATTTGGAAAGGGGCATATATCACATGTTTTCAGAGAATGGGTAACTTCAGATGAGCTTCTATCCAGGGCTCCTACTGTGGGGTCTGTTGTACTGCTTCCATGCTGGCTTTGTTCTCAGACTCACCAGCACTCGTGTTTTGGAATGGACATGACTGCCAGCAGCTTCTGTGACTGTCTTTTCCATGAAGAAAGACTACCTATGCTCAAAACCTTTAACTCTAAGTTCTGGGTTTCACTCTGATTGGCTTAACTGAATCTACCTGTAAAAAAAAAATGAGGAACACTGAGAAAAAAGATGATGGTGCTAATTCACTCAGGCCAGGAATGTCTTTGTAGATAGTATGGAGTTGTCTGTTCATGGAGCTGTATGGTGCAGGAATGAATGAAACTGGGGACTCCTACCAAGAAAAAGGGAACCTGATATGAGCAGGCAAAATATGTTTTGATGACTTTACAGAGAAATTAAAAGTTTATTTTAAAAAGAAACAGCAATGTCATTGTGTTTGGGGGAACTGATTTAGAGAATGGGGAAAGGTTTGTAAGTCATTTCTGCATAAGTTTGCCTTATGTTGTTTGTTATGGAGCTGAAACATAAATATATGATGATTGACCAAACTGGGTTTAATAAGCTGGAATGGGATAATTTTGCATATGAAAAAATAGAGTAAGAATAATATGCACCCCTCACCATGCTGAGAAAAAGAAGCCCACTGTTCTGAAAGAAGTTAAAATAAATATAAGACATTAGGTAGCATTAGTGTAAGGTTGGAGAAGGCATTGGTACCCCACTCCGGTACTCCTGCCTGGAAAATCCCATGGATGGAGGAGCCTTGTAGCCTGCAGTCCATGGGGTCTCGAAGAGTCGGACACGACTGAGCTACTTCACTTTCACTTTTCACTTTCATGCATTGGAAAGGAAATGGCAACCCACTCCAGAGTTCTTGCCTGGAGAATCCCAGGGATGGGGGAGCCTGGTGGGCTGCCGTCTATGGAGTCACACAGAGTCGGACGTGACTGAAGCAACTTAGCAGCAGCTGCATAAGGTACTTGGGCAGTTGGGGTATCTGTAACTTACCATAGTTGAAGGCATGTCAGGCACTGCAATTTATATAGAGCAATGAAGGGTCACAATGTTGAGGCATTTGTCCTCTTCCAAACTAAAATTAGAGGAAGACTTTCTTCTTTCAACAAAGTTAAATGCTATATAATTCGTAAGTCAGGCTTGCAGCAATAGTCTTACTCTTCCAAGGCTTATTAACTTTTCTTTTGGATGACATTACTTCTGCTAACTATGAGGACACGGCAAGCTAAATGCAGAATAGAAGAGAGATTTCATGAAGACTTCTCAATATAGATTACCATCACTGTTATCTGGCTGGTCAATATGTGTTTATTATCAGAAAGAAAATTTAAGCAATTTAAATTTAAGCAAATTAAATTTAATTTTCAATTTAAATTTAAGCAATTTAAACTTACAAGACAATATCTCAGAGTAGAAAATGATCATCTCTTTTAGAAAAGTGTAACTTCAATTTTTTAAATTAATGAAGCTCATGCTTTATTTGTGTGAATATAGTCACATTATATTAACTTAAGAAAACAAATTCAATAATATGACTAGTAACGGGTAATAGAGAAAAGTATTCTTTTCATTTCTAACTGAATGATCAAAATAAAGAAAAAGAAATTGACAGAAGGGAGAAAAAGAAATACCAGTGATATGTATGACTTCATGTTGGAGAGAAACCGGGAGCCCTGGCAGTGAATGTCTCTGTCCCAAGTGGGTGAACAGACTCTAGCATGGAGACAATTACCGGTCCCCACGTATAAGATGGGAAACAGCCCCAATGTTAAATTTTCTCTTTTCAACACCACAGTTTACACAAATATACCCCACTCTTTCTTACACTTTCTGCTTTCTTTATTTGAAGTGCACTTAGTTCAAGCAAACACTTTCTATCTGGAGAAGATGAAAGTTACAACTTCTAGTTCTTATAGTCAACTCAAAACTGAGGCCCTAAATTGACCAGCAAGTGATTTGGAGTCTGGGATTCATAGTATAGGAACTGAAGGATATTCATCTAAGAGGAAAGACCAATGTTAAACTGTACAGGAAATAAAAACTTAGTCCACGTATTCTTTGGCTCTTCATTTATTTATGAGATGCAGACTACTTATAGGATGCCAAGCATTGTGCTAAGACATAAGCAGGGTTCCAGTCCCTAAGGAAACTTTTGTTTAGAAAAGGGAAACAGTCATGTCAACAGTAGGAAGGCAAACTATAGATAAGATTAATATAGATTTTAGTAGAAAACAAAAGTGGAACTTATTACTTATATTTGGAAATGAATGTGAAAATTTTCAAGAAGGTTGCCCATGACATTATAATTTTTTTAGGGGGTGGGGTTGTCAAATGAGTAGGGGTTTGAAGGAGAGAAAAATACTTTCTGCTCCACTCACTACTCTTAAGTAACTATGTGTGTGTTGGTCACAGAAAAGAAAATTCTCAGTACAGAGGACTCAGATATTTTCTAAAAATGTACTGCCATCACCTATTATTAATGTGTGATGAACAGGTAACATTCATAAAATAGTGGATGAATGAAGGAATGAATAAATACATTGAATACGTTTTCTTTTGGGGACTCCAGAGTGTTTAAAAGAATGATAAATCAAGTCTCATAAGATAGTTTGACAAGTGGAGCTGACTATAGATAGAAAGGCTTCACGGAGCATGAATCTTCAAGACTGACTAGGAGCTTAAAGGGTGGAGGAGTAAAAGACCTTTCAGGCAGAGGGAATCATCTTAGGGCGTCTTGGAGAGGAAGGAAGTGGTGTGTTGGGGATTAGTGTGGTAGAGTTTAAAAGTTCATGAGGGGAGAAGAGTTGGTGATGTGGTTGATTGAGTTGAGAAGAAGTTTATTTCATTTGCAATATCAAGAATGAAATGAAGACCTCAAAGGAGTTATGAGAGAAAGGAGTAGTCTTTGAAGTTTTTATGGATATCATTTGTCAGGCTCCAATTCTGTACCCCTGAACACTTTGCTTTTTGGTTTCCATGTGTTATCTCATCCAATTCCCCCATGAAAAGGTAATGAAGTAGTTCTATTATCCCCATTTTACTAAGGAGAAAATTAAAGATTGGAGAATATAACTCCCCAAAGGTTGCACAACTTGTAAGAGGCAGTGGAATGTGAAAGAGCCAAAGTGACATTTGTGGATGCAGTGTTTTCACCCGTCTGGTCTGTGGAGCCTTGGAGTAGGTCAGAGAAGAAGGCATGCAATTCATCGAGCTTACCTTTTCTTTCCCTGCACACTGCATTTGCAGGTTGCCTGGTTTTTCCCAGGCTCTCCTTTTTATAATTTAGGCTTATCTAACCCGAAATTCTTCCTTGCTGCCTCAGGCCACAGTTCAGATTGCTTTATTGCACTTTAAGCAACAAGGTGCCATGTTGCTCTGCACAGAAAATAGGTGTTTTCATCTGTTTTAATTTTGTGTTGTCACTCTCTAGGGTCTGGCTTGAACATCCATCTTTCACTTTGACCAATTCATTGTTCATTTGTCTGTGTGACTATGGACACCCAAGTACTTCCTATCCAATCTCTCCTTTCTTCTTACTACTCAAAGACCCAGGGTGGTTACTGCTCTACATGCAGAGATGAGCGGTGATAGTTCATTAATTTTTAAATTAATGTTTCTTAACAACAGCAAACTGACTGGAAGGATTAGAGGACAAGAGAATTGTCTTGCGAATTCATTTACATAGTTAGATGAGAATGTGTGTGTTTGTGTAGGGAATTGCTCGGAAGACTTCTATCATTATAAAATTGTGAAGAACAATCTGTTTGTTAAATCTTCCCTCCCTCACATTTTGAGAACACAGCCTCCTTTCTTGATATAAATCTTTTACCTTTCCAAGTTTTAGCAGGGGAGAGCTCTGTGAGGGATATCTCCAGGTGAGAAAGTCAATAAATTGTCGGTCTTGAGTATCTGCCAGACTTCTGTTCCTCCTGGAATTGAAATATTAAATGGAATCAGACCCAGTGCAGGGACTCTGAGGACAAGGTCTCTCAGATACTAATGTTGTTTTCTTTTAAAGCTTTATTTTTATCAGTTTCAAAGGCGTGTCACTTAAAATACCTGTACTTCATAGCAAAGGGAAAATGCCATTTATTCCAACTCCATTAATCTGTCAAGCCAGACAGCTTCTGGGCCGTGGTTTACCTTTGAAATCAATGATGATGAACAAATGGTAGGAGAATATTTTCAAAACGTTGATTTCACCTCTTCTAGGAAATAATGTTTTTAAGCACTTCAAAAATTTCCATTTTCCAAAAGATGTACTGTTTAAAGGTAAGTATAATTTCTTCCTGTCACATTTTCCAAGACAGTGTTTGATCACACTGGACAATGTGTTGGAAATTTGAGCTGTAGCATTTGCTAGTTCTATAGTTTGGGACAAATCAATAGATATTTCTTAATATCTATTTCTCTTCAGTTTTAAAGACTATATAATGTTTACCATCCAGGAATGTGAAAAGAATTATATAAAATACTATCTTTGAAAAATTTTGAGAACTAGATGGTACTAACTAAAGGTAAAATATAAATATATGACTCCTCTGCAGCTTTTCTCAATACCAAGGAAAATTAAGTATACTCATGTATTTTTGATTTGAGAACTTTCTTGCCATCAATAAATATTGCTTATTTCCATCTTATTGTTGAGTTTTGCGTTTTTCTGGTTCTTCAGTTTCACCCAGTTTCTTGAGGGGAGGGGCACTTGTCTTATTTATTTTCATCCTTGAGTGATAATTTGCTTAGTAGGAGCTGTTATAACAAATGGAGTTAGGGAAATGGTATAGGAGGTCAGCTTCATCTCTGATGTTCTTTCAGCTATCTTTAGACATTGTGCCCCTCTCTGACCCCTCCACCCACTTCTCCTTCTGTCTGTCTACCTTTGAATCATCAGTTTCTCAGGTAGATGATTCGGAGAAGGCAATGGCACCCCACTCTAGTACCCTTGCCTGGAAAATCCCATGGACGGAGGAGCCTGGTAGGCTGCAGTCCATGGGGTTGCGAAGAGTTGGACACAACTGAGCAACTTGGCTTTCACTTTGCACTTTCATGCATTGGAGAAGGAAATGGCAACCCACTCCAGTGTTCTTGCCTGGAGAATCCCAGGGACAGCGGAGCCTGGTGGGCAGCTGTCTATGGGGTCGCACAGAGTCAGACACGACTGAAGCGACTTAGCAGCAGCAGCAGCAGCAGGTAGATGATTACTCACTCCTAATAAATTGGTACCCAACTTACACAGTATTTGAATAGCTGCAAACTTTTGAAAGACAAAACTCTAAAGTCTCTAAAATGAAAATACAAACGGTGATTAAGCATTTCGTGTAGTAAAAGTCAGGATGGGTATTTTGAAACTTAAGGGCCTGAAAATTATATGGCTCTCTTCTAAGCATCTTCTTGCCTTTTCAGGTATTCTAGCCATACCCTCATAGCATCCACTCTGTATTCAAATAGATTTTGGTAAAGTTAATTATGATAATATAATTAAAATATTCCCAAAATGAAGAATTAAAGGAAAAAACAAAGATAATGAAAGATGTAATTCTATTTTTATAACTAAGGGAAGGAAAAAATAAGGATTATATCTGCATTTTGAGACATATATGTAGATAAAAAATACAGAGGCCAGATATTAAAGGTTGAACTAACCATTTTCTACAGTTTGAAACTTTACCATCTACTAAAATAAGTTTATGGACCACAGTTTGCAGTAAAGCTTCACCAGGCATACAGAAAATTATGATAAACATTTCACATTTTCATTCTGCTTGAAAGATGTAATTATTACACATGTGTAGGTATCAAACTTCTGAAATGTTGAATACTTGGTTATTGAGAAAACCTGACATTTCGCTTATATGGAGGCTTTTGTTTTGGCATGTTTTGTTTGCAATCCGAGGGACATAAAATTTTAAAATGATAGTCCATTTTAGTCCAGTTCAAATATTAGAACAAGTATGTGAATGCTTTAGAATAGTGCTCTAAAAGTGCTCAGGTAACAGATAACTTAGACAGAGTACTGAAAATTAAAGCAAAACTCCCTTTCAAAGAAGCAAATTTAGTAACTTATTTACAGAAAAATACAGTCCATTCGAAATTTTCATGGCATTTTATTTTGAAGTGCATCTACTTAATAGTTTTAATTTGCTCTCACCATTGTAAGTTCAGTAAAAATGAGTCCTAAAGAGAATGGTATGGTTTACTTGCAATTTGACACATCATTAGTGTGTTCACGCAATGTCAGTGTAGTGTGTGGTGATCAGCTGCTCCAACATGGCTATTGTCCTAGGTGCCTATTCTTAAAATTAGAAGAAATGAATAGAAATCTAATCAGCAAAACTGGGACAGGATTATACTTAAAAATTGGACACAGAGTTGTTCCTAAAAGTTTTAATACTCAAAACCTCTAGAAACTAAAGCAAATGCAGCACTATAAACAGTAAAATAATGGTGCTTTAAAGTCTCCTAATCTTATTTCTTTATTTCACAGAAGTAACCAAAGTTCTGAGATGTAAAGAAACTTGCCCAGTGTCCTACAGCTTTTGTTGCTGTTGTTGTTGTTGTTTTTTAAGCAGAGATAGGGTAAGAACCCAGGTGTTCTTTATACCAATCCCAAATCATTCATGTGATGAAATAAATGCAGAGTACACCAGAAAATTTAAACAGTAGTTTGCCAAAAGTGCTTTAAAATTACAATAGGAAGAACAAAATTAAAACACACTAGTGAAATTCTCTAATTTTCTCTTAACACAGAATAGTACCAGCTGAAGGGAACTGGGCAACACTTCTCTGGAAGAAACCAACAACCTTGGCATTTTTGTCTCAAGGATAAGACCAAGGTAAGAATAAAACTGAAGCCCAAATGTTTGTTGTCAAAATAATTGTGGATTTACTTATAGATTGATTAAGTTGAGGACAGTTCACCACCACTATGATAAAAACTTAAGACTTTCACTTTAGAAGATGGGGTAACATGAGACTAGATTTACTGCCGCTGCCCCCCTCCTGCCCCCCCACCCCAATATGGCAACCCACTCCAGTATTCTTGCTTGGAAAATCCCATGGACAGAGGAGCCCAGTAGACTACAGTCCATGGGGTTGCAAAGAGTTGGACATGACTAAGTGACTTTACTCACTTCACCTCCACCCCCCAAAAAACCCAATATATTTTTTTATTTTATACCAAACAAAATACATGAAACAACAGCTTTCAAATCATTGAGCATCAGGCAATAAAAGATAGTTATCTCTGAGAATGGTAGGCAAATAATGTGAGCCTTATTATTGCCCCAGATCATTGCCTAGAGAAAAATTACAGGTGATAGTTCTGGGATGGGAGTTCTAGGCCAAGCCTGGTAGTCCTGCTGATTTGAAAGTAGGGAGATAGAAGTCTAGGAAAGCCGAGACAGCCAGTTCTCAGAGCAGAGAGAGCTACAAAGAGAGAAGTTTAGATCTAGATAGTGTCTCTTTGAGAATTTAGCTGAGTATTGATTAATTCCTGGATGAGGTTAGAAAGAATAGGAGAGAATAGTGGTTAAACAAGGCTGAGAATATCAGCTGTTCTCCACAGTCAAAGTGGAAAACTTCGCAGTTCTCAAAACATTGGTTAAGGTACTCAAAGGATTTCTATCTTATCAGTGGGACAGAATTAGCCTGAGGCTAAAATACTGCTCTGGTCTTGCCTGAAAGCTTAAAGGACAGAACCACCCTTCATCCCCCAGCCCCAGCAAAGCAAGCTATTTCCAAATAACTGAAACCCAAAACAAAGCACAGAATTTTTTTATAAATTCAAAATTATCAAGCAAGGTCAAATTTAACATGTCTGGCATCTAGTTAAACATTATCAGACATGCCAAAGAGGATTAATGTACAAGGTATTATGAAGAGACAGATTATTCACTCAAAACCTACTCAGAAATAACATGGATAATTGAAATAGCAGAGAAAGATGTCAAATTATTATAATTGTATTCCATTTGTTGAATAAGAGAGAAGTAAGATGAACATGCTAAGTAGAGACAGTGAAGATTTTAAAAAGCTCAAAATCAAAGTACTAGAGATGAAAATTGCTGTGTCTGAAATAAAAAAATCACACTGACAGATTAGATAGTGCAGAATACTAACCAGTGGCATCTACACACAATGAAGCATCCAGGAGGCAAACTAGGGCCCATCTTTGAGGGTCTTAAACACAAAGATGAGAACCTTTTATCTATCTTTATTAGGCTTGAGTGGGAGAAAGATGTGGCCTTTGGACTTTTGTGTAACTCCAGTTGTTTCTTGCTTTAGTCGCTAAGTCCTGTCCAACTCTTGTAACCCTGTGTACTGTTGCCTGCCAGCCTTCCTTCCCCAGGGGATCTTCCTGACCCATGGATCGAACCCACATCTTCCACGTGGCAAGGCAGATTCTTTACAATCAGCCACCAGGGAAGCCCAATAGCTGAGGTTTATTTAAGAGACCAAATATAGTACTTGAATATAGACATCATTAAAGCAATAAAGGAGAAAATGTTGAGGCTGAGCTATGATGATGGCATTGAAAATGGAACTGAAGAGATAATTCAGCTAGAGTAGTGTGTTTGCATCAGCAGTAAATATGCTGCAGGAGATAATTTTATTGAGAGAGAGAATACGAGATTTTTCACTAGATGACTATCATTCTTTAAGAGTTCCTAAAGTTAACTTCTGATAAGGAACAATTTTATTCTTGTACACAGAAAAAAGTTCCTTTTTGAAGCAGAAAAATTTAGTGCTTTAAAGGGTATGAAAATGTAAAAAGATAAGTTCTTCCTTGATTACCTATTATCTATCTGTCTATCTGCCCGGTTTAGTAGATAACTTGTGTCTGACTCTTCTGATCCTATGGATTATAGTGCACCCGGCTCCTCTGTCCATAGGATTTTCCAGGCAAGAATACTGGAGTCAGTTGCCCTTTCCTTTCCAGTCTCTGTCTGTTTATCATCTATTTCCCATATAGCCTGTCATCATCTATGCCTTTAGCCTATTGGTTAAGGACTGAACTTTTGCTATGCTGTTCTTAGTAGCTCAGTCGTGTTGGACTCTTTGTGACCCCATGGACTCTACCTGCCAGGCTCCCCTGTCCAAAGGGATTTTTCAGGCAAGAACACTGGAGTGGGTTGCCATACTCTCCTCCAGGGAATCTTCCCAACCCAGAGATCAAACCCAGGTCTCCCGCATTGCAGGTGGATTCCTTTCCATCTGAGCCACAGTGGGTAACCTATCCTTTCTCCAGGGGCTCTTCCAGACCTAGGAATCGAACCTGGGTCTCCTGGACTGCAGGCAGATTCTTTACCAGCTGAGCTACCAGGGCAGCCCAAGGACTGAACTTGGTGCTAGATAAATCTTATTTTCTCTTAAATTTCTAATGTATGCCCATGAGCAAAATTTCTTCACCATATTAATTTCATCATCTGTAAATGTCTTTCATAGGGACATTTGTGGTACCTTTTTAATATGTAAATTTATTTTTTAATTGCAAGATAATTGCTTTACAAAATTTTGTCTGTAAAGCTAACAAAATTTACAGATTCACATATTCTGTCAAATTTGACAGTGAACAACAGAAATAAGGTTCTTTAAGGTTATTATGATAAAGTAACACACGTACCATGTTTATCATAGTATTTAGTCATAGAGCTAAAACATATAAGAACATACACATATGCATATATTTAAAAATGTGTAAATACATTTGTAGATGGGTTATTGATTGTGCAGCATGCTTATTTGTTTGGGGGACTAATTACAGCACTAATGATGACAGGTTGTTGAAAAATATTACCCCATGGGAAAAGTTAATGTTTCGTGCCTCGTCAATTATTTTCCATTTCCTTCAGTGGCTTCTTCTAGCCCAGATTCCCTAGGTCCTTCCTAGGATTCTGACACTTACCTTTCAGTGGTTGTTGGTACAAACAAACCTTCCTAATGTATCCCTTTCTTCATTAGAATCAGTATTTATTCTTGAACTTTATTCTCGAGTACTTAATAAGATAACTCTGGGTGTGTATGGAGCTTCTCATGTGGTGCACTGATAAAGAATCTGCCCGCCAATGCAGGAGACACAGTTTCCATCCCTGGGTCAGTAAGATTCCCTGGAGTAGGAAATAGCAACCCATTCCAGTATTCGTGCCTTGAGAATTCCATGGACAGAGGAGCTTGGCAGGCTACAGTCCATAGGATCTCAAAAAGTCGGACATGACTAAACCCCTGAGGTTGCACGCATGTATGTATAAGTGGATTATGATTGCTTAATGGATTTTTCCAGATTTTTCCATTACTCTTTCCAGATAATGGATTTACATTGAATTGAAGTTGATAGTGCAAGCTAACAGTTCTCAAATTTGAGTACGCATCAGAACGGGAGAGCAATAAAACAGTTTATTGAGCCTCAATCCCAACAATTCTGATTCACTAGGGCTGGAGTAAGACCTAAGAATATATATTTCTAAAAATGTTCCCAAGGGGTGCTGAATTGTGTAGGGACCTCATACTGAGAACTATTGATTGAAGTTAAAGAAATACTGTTAGAAAGAGTTTCATGCTTCACAACTAAGAAACTAAAGAAGGCATTTGGTGATAAGAGAAATTTTCAGTAGTACTTCAAGAAAATAGCTACCTTAGCAGTATTTGACTCGTAATGTTATCAGCTAAATTTTTGGTGTGCCTTTATTTGCTATTATTTTTACAATCAAGGTGTCTGATGCAGATTCAACTGGCCAAAACTAATATATTTTATGTTATAAAGCTAAAATTATTTCTTTTTTTTTTTTTTAACAAGGGATGTTTTTGCTTTGTTGCTAAATCATGTTTTTGTGACCCCATCCCACCAGATTTCTCTGTCCATGGGATAACCTAGGCAAGAATACTAGAGTGGGTTGCCACTTCTTACTCCAGGGTATCTTCCCTATCCAGGAATCAAACCTGCACCACCTGTATTGGCAGGCGGATTCTTTACCACTGAACCATCAGTTCAGTTCGCTTCAGCCACTCACTTGTGTCCGACTCTTGCGACCCCATGAACCGCAGCACAACTCCCTGTCCATCACCAACTCCCAGAGTTTACCCAAACTCACGTCCATTGAGTCGGTGATGCCATCTAACCATCTCATCCTCTGTCGTCCCCTTCTCCTCCTACCTTCAATCTTTCCTATCATCAGGGTCTTTTCAAATGAGTCAGCTCTTCGCATCAGGTGGGCAAAATATTGGAATTTCAGCTTCAACATCAGTCCTTCCAATGAACACCCAGGACTGATCTCCTTTAGCATGGACTGGTTGGATCTCCTTGCAGTCCAAGGGACTCTCAAGAGTCTTCTCCAACACCACAGTTCAAAAGCATCAATTCTTCAGCACTCAGTTTTCTTTGTAGTCCAATTTTCACATCCATACATGACTACTGGAAAAACCATAGCTTTGAATAGATGAACCTTTGTTGACAAAGTAAAGTCTCTGCTTTTATTTTTTTTTTTGGGGGGGGTAAGTATTATTTATTTAATACATAGCTAGCAAAAACAAGTCTAAGATAAGAGCAAGGATTTATCTTAAAGTTACTCAAATAAGTCTGAAGTTTTATTAAGATCTTCTATAAACACATATATTCGCTACTGAAAAATGAAACAGTGCATCAAAAACTTTTATTACTATTTAACACACTAATAAGGCTCTGGCCAAGCCAGAGTAAAGTTTCTGCTTTTAATATGCTGTCTAGGTTGGTCATAACTTTCCTTCCAAGGAGTAAGCACCTTTTCTTTCATGGCTGCAATCACCATCTGCAGTGATTTTGGAGCCCCCCAAAATAAAGTCAGCCACTGTTTCCACTGTCTCTCCATCTATTTGCCATGAAGTGATGGAACCAGATGCCATGATCTTAGTTTTCTGAATGTTAAGCTTTAAGCCAACTTTTTAACTCTCGCTTTCACTTTCATCAAGAGGCTCTTCTTCACTTTCTGCCATAAGGTTGGTGTCATCTTCATATCTGAGGTTATTGATATTTCTCCCAGTGATCTTGATTCCAGCTTGTGCTTCATACAACCCAGTGTTGCTCATGATGTACTCTGCATATAAATTAAATAAGCAGGGTGACAATATACAGCCTTGATGTACTCCTTTTCAATTTGGAACCAGTCTTTTGTTCCATGTCCAGTACTAACTGTTGCTTCCTGACCTGCATACAGGTTTCTCAAGAGGCAGGTCAGGTGGTCTGGTATTCCCATCTCTTGAAGAATTTCCACCGTTTATTGTGATCCACATAGTCAAAGGTTTTGGCATAGTCAATAAAGCAGAAATAGATGTCTTTCTGGAACTCTCTCGCTTTTTTGATGATCCAATGGATGTTGGCAATTTGATCTCTTGTTCCTCTGCCTTTTCTAAAACCAGCTTGAACATCTGGAAATTCACAGTTCACATATTGCTGAAGCCTGGCTTGCAGAATTTTGAGCATTACTTTACTAGTGCGTGAGGTGAGTGCAATTGTGCGGTAGTTTGAGCATTCTTTGGCATTGCCTTTCTTAGGGATTGGAATGAAAACCGACCTTTTCCAGTCCTGTGGCCACTGCTGAGTTTTCCAAATTTGCTTGCATATTGAGTGCAGCACTTTCACAGCATCATCTTTCAGGATTTGAAATAGCTCAACTGGAATTCCATCACCTCCACTAGCTTTGTTCGTAGTGATACTTCCTATGGCCCACTTGACTTCACGTTCCAGGATGTCTGGCTCTAGGTGAGTAATCACACCATTGTGGTTATCTGGGTGGTGAAGATCTTTTTTGTATAGTTCTTCTGTGTATTCTTGCCACCTCTTCTTAATATCTTCTGCTTCTGTTAGATCCATACCATTTCTGTCCTTTATCGAACCCATCTTTTCATGAAATGTTCCCTTGATATCTCTAATTTTCTTGAAGAGATCTCTATTCATTCCCATTCTGTTGTTTTCGTCTATTTCTTTGCATTGATCACTGAGGAGGGCTTTCTTATCTCTCCTTGCTATTCTTTGGAACTGTGCATTCAAATGAGTATATCTTTCCTTTTCTCCTTTGCTTTTCGCTTCTTTTCACAGCTATTTGTAAGGCTTCTTCAGACAGACATTTTGCTTTTTTTTGCATTTCTTTTTCTTGGGTATGGTCTTGATCCCTGTCTCCTGTACAATCCCTATCTCTGTCCATAGTTCATCAGGCACTCTGTCTATCAGATCTAATCCCTTAAATCTATTTCTCACTTCCACTGTATAATCATAAGGGATTTGATTTAGGTCATACTTGAATGGTTTAGTGGTCTTCCCCACTTTCTTCAATTTAAGTCTGAATTTGGCAATAAGTTCATGATTTGAGCCACAGTCAGCTCCCAGTCTTGTTTTTGCTGACTGTATAGAGCTTCTCCATCTTCGTCTGCAAAGAATGTAATAAGTCTGATTTCGGTGTTGACCATCTGGTGATGTCCATGTATCTGTTGTGTTGTTGGACGAGGGTGTTTGCTATGACCAGGGCATTCCTTTGGCAAAACTCTATTAGCCTTTGCTCTGCTTCATTCTGTACTCCAAGACTTCAGGGAAGCCCAATCTCAGTTAGTCTTTAGTTTAGTTCATACTAATTTCTGTGTGTAAAGCCACAATTTAGTTCAGTTCAGTCACTTAGTCATGTCCAACTCTTTGTGACCCCATGGGCTGCAGTGTGCCAGACCTCCCTGTCCATCACCAACTCCCGGAGTTTACTCAAACTCATGTCCATTGAGTCAGTGATGCCATCCAACCATCTCATCCTTTGTTATCCCCTTTTCCTCCTGCCTTCTATCTTTCCCAGCATCAGGGTCTTTTCAAATGAGTCAGCTCTTCACATCAGGTGGCCAAAGTATTGGAGTTTCAGCTTCAACATCAGTCCTTCCAATGAACATCCAGGACTGATCTCCTCTAGGATGGACTGGTTGGATCTCCTTGCGGTCCAAGGGACTCTCAAGAGTCTTCTCCAACACCACAGTTCAAAAGCATCAATTCTTCGGCACTCAGTTTTCTTTATAGTCCAACTCTCACATCCATACATGACTACTGGAAAAACCATAGCTTTGAATAGATGGACCTTTGTTGGCAAAGTAATGTCTCTGCTTTTTAATATTCTGTCTAGGTTGGTCATAACTTTTCTTCCAAAGGGTAAGCGTCTTTTTATTTCATGTCTGCAATCACCATCTGTAGTGATTTTGGAGCCCCCCTCAAATAAAGTCTGCCACTGTTTCTATTGTTTCCCCATCTATTTGCCATCAAGTGATGGGACCAGATGCCATGATCTTTGTTTTCTGAATGTTGAGCTAATTTAAGCCAACTTTTTAACTCTCCTCTTTCACTTTCATCAAGAGGCTCTTTAGTTCATCTTCACTTTCTTCCATAAAGGTGGTGTCATCTGCGTATCTGAGGTTATTGATATTTCTCCCAGCAATCTTGATTTCAACTTGAGCTTCATCCGGCCCAGGATTTGTCATGATGTACTCTGCATATAAATTACATAAGCGGGGTGACAACATACAGCCTTGACGTACTCCTTTTCCTATTTGGAGCCAGTCTTTTGTTCCATGTCCAGTTCTAACTTTTGCTTTCTGACCTGCATACAGGTTTCTCAAGAGTTAGGTCAGGAGGTCTGGTATTCCCATCTGTTTCAGAATTTTCCACAGTTAGTGATGCCACACTAACCCCTCAATTCCACATGCAGCACCAATCTAGTGCCTATTTCCAAACACACTTTGTTTAGATTTATATTTGCTTTCTAAAAGCATGAAAAATCTAAAGACAATCTCCTGACCTACATCTCAAGCCTTGGGGCTAGTTGTTTTGAGAATCTCCAGTGAATACAGATGAAATAAAAGGAAAATGAATGTCCAGTGTTAGGGTTGCTTAGTCCTCTGAATGGTTCAGATGATTCTGTTTCCATTACATTGTCCACATAATAACTTTAATTTTCTACCTTACTTTGAATACGTAGGTCTGGCCAAACTCCAGCTGAGTTTTTTAGGATAATCAGCGGGAGTCTGTTGTAACAATTGGCAGTTGCATGGAAATTCATGTTTTGAAGCGAATAATTGTATGCACAGGTATCCAACAATATGTATACTAAAGAACTAATTTGAACCAATTATAAGTAAATGTCTAAATTAGAGTGAACTTTTCTCTCTCAGAATGTTCCACATGTTGAGTTCTAATTCAACACAGATTTGGCTTCACAGCTTTCTCTGGTCCTTGAAAGCCTGCTGAAAATAGTTCATATGCAAATATTTGTCAGACCAGCACACAGTATCGCCTCCTTTTCCTGCAATGCCAAATCTGCTCCACCTTCCACAGCAAACTCCTGGGCCTCACCAGTCAATTCTCTTTCTGAAACATCTCTTTGTCTCTGTGAAATTTCATTTGTGTATTTGATATTATGACATGCTCTCTTAATGCACATCCATATTTTGCCACGATTTGTCATTTTAAAATGAGCTTCTTGAATATTCTCAGTTTATCTTTAGATTTTCTTCATTGTTTGAATTTAATTTCCTGTGAATTGTGTCACCTGTCTGAGACTTGTTAGATATGTTAAAAATAAGTAATTTGAAATAGATGTTTATTTGGTTTAGATGTACATACTTCTCTGGTGTTTTACCGTCTTTCATTTTTTCTGCATTTTTTTCCCCTAAATCTAGTCTTTTTCCGTAGTTTTCTTATTGCACCTGAGTCCCATCTGTGCTTCTCTTTTGTTCTTCTCTCCCTGATTGTATTCACAACAGAGATGAAAACACCACTTTGCTCCTTTTTTATTCCACTCTGCAGTTTCTTTAAGCAAAAGAAATGATTGGCTCATAGCCCTTTGTGGAAATGGCCTAAAATCATGTAAGGAAGACAAAGCCAGAGGATTCATTGTCCTGCTGGAAGTGTTAGAGTCATTCATTAGTGATCGACAGTCAACAACGTTAACAAAATCAAGACAGGTGACTTGAAATAAATTGAAGATTGTAGAAACAAGTTTCTCTTCCTTACATACCTTTCATAGTTCATGGGTTTATATAAGCAGAGCCAAGAACTCAGAGTGGATTATAAAAATATATTGCAGTGATTTCAATATTTTATTTATTTTTTCTTTTCCCTTAAGTTCCTACATGGCTTTACACAGCACTGATTTATGGATTATTGTGTCAAAGTGCAGAATAAAAGAATTTGTGCGTATATTTGTGTAAGTACTGGATGGAGTTCAGAGTTCTACTTTAGCAGGCAGTTTCATAGACGTGGAGAGTCGAGACAATATGACTACAGAATCCATTAACAAGGAACAATTCTACTGAAGGAAGCAAAACCACTAGCTTCAGGAGAATTTTTCTATCTTTTGTGTGAGGGGTGGGGGGGGGGCTCAGAGCTTTCAAAGAAGATAAAGATGAAGATAAGAAAACAGATCAACCTGACAGCAGGTGCTCAGGACCACTGGCTGGAATATTTTGAACTTTACAGAGATAACCATGAAGAGGTCTTGCCTGATAGCTCAGTTGGTAAAGAATCCGCCTGCAATGCAGGACACCCCAGTTCAATTCCTGGGTCAGGAAGATGCACTGGAGAAGGGATAGGCTACCCCCTCCAGTATTCTTGGGCTTCCCTGTGGCTCAGCTGATAAAGAATCTGCCTGCAATCCAGGAAATCTGGGTTTGATCCCTGGGTTGGGAAGATCCCCTGAAGAAGGGAAAGGCTACCCACTCCAGCATTCTGGACTGGAGAATTCCATGGACTGTATAGTCCATGGGGTCACAAAGAGTCAGACACAGTTGAGTCACTTTCATTTCACATCCATGGGGAAATCTAGGTGGTCTTAAGTGTCCTCAGGTAGAGAAAGGATGGGCAAGGGTTACTGTACTGCTTTACTTTCTTTGGATAAATTCTCCAAATTAAATGATCTTATTTTGAATATCCCTCAATGAGTTACCTGGAGAAGGCAGTGGCACCCCACTCCAGTACTCTTGCCTGGCAAATCCCATGGACGGAGGAGCCTGGTGGGCTGCAGTCCATGGGGTCGGGAAGAGTTGGACACAACTAAGTGACTTCACTTTCATGCGTTGGAGAAGAAAATGGCAACCCACCCACTCCAGTGTTCTTGCCTGGAGAATCCCAGGGACGGGGGAGCCTGGTGGGCTGTCATCTATGGGGTCGCACAGAGCTGGACACGACTGAAGCGACTTAGCAGCAGCAGCAGCATAGAGTTACCATCTCTCATGATGAAGCAGCTAGTTCAGAAGTTCTTGGAAGTAACCATTAGGTGCTCTTAATTTCACTGACTGTCTTATTTATTTGACAGTCCAGACATAGAATCTTGGGGTAGAGGACAGAGGAGACATAAGTGAAAAGACAAATCTCCAATCATTTAGTGGCCTGTCATGAGGCATCGGAGTATAAAGACAATCCCGTCTGTCTTCTTTCTGAATGAAGGAATTTCAAAGATCATTAAATACAGTAGATGCCCAGAGGGGAATTTTTTCTCTTATGCTTCTGCCTTACCAACTTTTGCCTAACTCCCAATTGATTCTAGCAAAATTTTTAATCTAATTTATCCAATTCTAGTATACTGAATAGAATATATTTTCTAGAAGACTGATATTTTGCATTAAATAGTCAGAAACCTGTGAATCACTCCCTCTGTCTTCTCTCTTGTGCCCATGCAGTTGCAGAGAGAGCTGACTGGTTCTCTTCCAAATTGGAGTTCAAGGTTTCAGAGGCATAGATTCTAGAACAGGAAGCTCATTCATTAGTAATTGCTGCAGTGTTAGTGCCAAGGCCTGCCGTGGCTCCTGTGATTTGCAGGGTTTTCTAGGGATACAGAACTCTCAAGTACCATCTTCAACACGTTCTGGCTGAATGCAGTGCAGAAAGGGGGTTCTTGACCCCTTCCCCATCACCTTTGCTCTCCTTGTTGCCTGGACCCTGAAGTTGTACCTCCTTTGTTCTCTTGTCAGCTTTCGACGTTACAGTAGGTCCCCTACACGTGAACCTGCAGGCTGTGAACTGTCAAAGATGCAAATTTGTGTTCACATGTCTAAGCAGAGTGTCACATGCCTGCCTCCTCTACAAGCGGCCATGCATTTGTGTACTTCACGGTACAGTGCCACAGAGTACAGTGATAAAGCTCCAGCCAACCCCCTTCCTCCACGCAGCAACTCTTTCGCCTGTTCACTCAATGCCAGCCCCATGAGGCAGCTGTTGTATTGTATTACTGTATTTTTTAAGGAACTGTGCTGTAAGATTAAAAGTGTTTTATTTTTTCTGTGTTTGTTTTCCATTCATTATTTGTGTGAAAAGTATTATAAACCCATTATAGTACAGTATGTTACATTAGAGCCAGTTGTGTTACTCGGGTACCTAGACTAACTTTGTCGGACTTATGGAACAAATTAAACTTATGAACACATTCTCAGAACAGAACTTGTTCATATGCACCGGACTGACTGCATCTCGTCCAAGCACGTTTCTTCCTTCCAGTCTAGTTTGTTGTCCTGTTGATAATTGTTCTCAGTCCAACCTTATTTGGAATTTGAAATTTTCCTCTCAGACATTGGAAAAAAGTACTTCTTGCATTCCTTAAATTCTAGAACTGTTGTGAATGATTGTCTCTCTTCATGAGGAACTGCAAAAGAGGACTTATTAGAAATGGCTAACCACATTTACCTGGATTCTTTCTGTTACTGACAAGCTTGAAAAGGATCTCACTTTCCCAAACTGATTAATATGAGAGTTATTTATATTTGTCTATGGCCTAACTTAAAATGTAACTTACCATTTAAATAAAATAATCATTTAAATATTGATGTGCTGTTCTAAGTCGCTTCAGTCATGTCCAATTTTTGCGATCCATGGACTGTAACCCACCAGGCTCCTCTGTCCATGGGATTCTCCAGGCAAGAACACTGGAGTGGGTTGCCATTCCTTCTCCAGGGGATCTTCTCCACCCAGGGACTGAACCTGTGTCTCTTATGTCTCCTGCATTGGCAGGTGGTGTTTTTTTTTTTTTTTTTAAAACCACTAGTGCCACCTGGGAAGTCCTAAATATTGATAATCATTTTAAAAGAATTGTCCACCTGTATTTTTTATTATCTACCTGATCTTTTCTTGATCAGAAAATAGGGAAGCACATACTCAATTTCTCTCTAGGGAAAATGCAATATAAAACTAACCACAAGAGTTTATTTTTGAAAACACTTGATTCCCCACACCTAATGCTGTTGACCAATGTCAAGAAACAGAGAATTGTGAGGTCTAAGTGTAAATTACAAAATAATCTATGTTGTAAATCAGGGGTCTTGGAATTATGACCCACAGGATAAAACTGTCTGCTGTCCTACTTGGTTTGGCATACGAAGATTTATCAGGACACAAGCTACACTGATTTTACTATGAAATGTCCATGGCTACTTTTACACTATGAGGACAATTGAGTAACTGCAACAAAGATGATATTGTCAGCAAAGCTGGAAATATTTATGATATATCTGGTCATTTAAGTGAAGGTTTTCCAAATCTTGATCCAGATCAACAAAATCTATAATTCTGAGCACTATAAATGTGGATAAATAAAAATTTGAAGGTATCATTGCCTGAAAAATTTCCACAGAGACCATGATATCGCCACTAAAAGATATTTATTTTTTATTTGATCAATGAATGCATTCATGTGGAAATAAACTTTTCAGAGGTTTTTGAGAGGAAAGGAGTATTACTGACCAACAAATAATGTTCAATGCATATTCTCCAATAGAATATCAATTTGCTGTTTGATTATTGAATTAATTTGAAAAAAAATTTTATTTAAATGTTGCTCCTGATGGTTTCTCATTCTACTAAGCTAATCTCTTTTCAAATAGCAGTTTTCTTAATTCTTTTTGGAAAACATAAGCTAAACAGTAATCATTCCCAGCACAGCTTGTTTCTACATAAAATGCTACACTCTCATTAGTTTTTGAAACAATTTCAAAATTGAATTTAGAATCTGACATAATTTTAATAGCAGCTCCAAGTGGTAGAGTCTTAATTTGAACTAACGCTATAAGAACAATGTAAGCTTTGTTGCTATTTTTTATTATGTTGAATATTGATTCTCAGTTCAGTTTTATTCTTATGAAAGGGTAAACATTTTGAATGCATTAGAAGGAAATACTTAGGCCAATGTGAATAAAAACAGGTTTTGATTAAAAACCACACTGAAATACTATCCCTCAGAGAAATGCTTTTTCACGGGAGTAAATATGCTTGAAAGGCACTTTTGTTAGGGCTATTATTTTAACTTCTTTAATAGGTATTCCTGTAATAAATTGCATGTTTGAATGCTCATTCACTTAGCTGTGTATGACTCTTTGTGACCCTATGGACTGTAGCCTGCCAGGCTCTTCTGTCTATGGATTTTTCCAAGCAGGAATACTGGAGGGGGTTGCCTTTTCCTACTTCAGAGGATCTTACTCACCCAGGGATTGAACTCATGTCTAATGTGTCTTCTGCATTGGCAGGTGGATTCTGTTCTACTGCACCACCTGGGAAGCCCTCTAAAATAAGTTAGAGGGGAATTAGAGAGGTAGACAGACAATTTAGAAGTTTGTTCCTATCACTTGCTAGACACTTGACTTTTGGTGAGTCACTGTGCATGTATTTCACGAGTAAAATCAAGTATGTAATGCCCTAATTTACAAATACTTTGTAAAAAATTAAGTATTTCCTGAAAAGTATTAATCACAGAACTTGATATATAGTAAATAATAATAGGTTGTGTGTAGTACTTGTATTCTTATTTTAAAAATATCATATATTCCTCTGAAATGGTAAACTGAAAAAACACAAATCTGCTGCAAAGCCTCGGAGATTATTAGATTATTTCAGTCATTTCCTTCAGTAACGGTACAAGGGAGTGGGTTGGAGAGAGGGAGAATGGCTCCCCTGAAAACTCAAAAGAAAACACAGATAATCTAATCCAAGACAACATGCAGAGACAACCATAATGGAGGAACTGGAGTCAAACTTTCTCTTCCACAATGAACATATAGAAAACTAGACAGAATATAAACAGCAACTGTTTGTAGACATTGCATAGTGGTCAATTTGGGACTGTGATCTCTAAAAGTAGGAGACAAAATGAACTTGGAGGAGCTTTCCAGATGGTGAAGGAGCAGGTTGGATCCTAGACAGAGCAAGGTGGTCTCAGTGAATGGGAGAAATAGAGATCAGCCCTCAGGGACGCTAAATGGGATGGAATTTGTAGGGATCAGCACTGAAGATGAGAGAATCATGTGGGGAAACTCTCCAGAGCTCTGCATACTGATCTGGAGTTTCTTGCTAAATTAAACTGCTAATGAGTGAGTGAACAGATGTGAGAGGTTGCAAAAATAACCCTTGAAAAGATCAAGCTGGTCTGCAAGAAGCTTACCTGCTTTCTAGAATAAACTTCAATGCATTCTAAAGGAATATGACAAATGACAAATTTTTGTAATCAGTAAATTTGAAATGTTTAACATGCAAGAAAAAATTAGTCAATGTAGGTAACAAAAAAATGTGAATCATAAATAAGGGTCATTTCCTGAATAAAATTCATAGATGACTTTCCATTTCTCTAAAGAGCATCCCACCACCCTAAAGTTGACTTACATGGAAGACCTAAGTCAGTTGTCTTACACTTGTTTTCCATCCTCATCCTGAGCCACCATTAAGGAGCCTGAGTACCATTCATCTATTTTTATCAGTTTAATAAACCATTCAATTTGTGGTACTTGTCTTCACTGGTTCCATCACAGTCAGAGGTAGAGATCTTGCCTCATTAAATATTTTAAGAAAGTTTATACTATGCTTTAATTTTATTTCATCTCATATTTAGACAAAAGGTATCGATTTCTTTTCTAAATTTGGTTTGTATTTAAGAAAAAAAGCTTTATCAATTCTTATCCAAACTAGAGGAGCTGGTTTTACAAACCAAAAGAAATGCAAGTGCCAGCACCTCTGAAGAATTATCAAACATTTAAAGACACAAAGAAATAAATTGAGCCCACTAGATCTTTTTAAGAAGCTTCATTTGTTGAAATTCTAAGTAATATTGTGATTTTCTTTTGAATTTAGCAGAAAAAGCTCTCAAAATTTTTTTAGTTTTTTTAAAAAAATTGTAGCAATCTTCTTTCTTTAGCCTCATTTAAGAGTCCTGAAGAGACACTAATTTGGGATCATTTTATCACTGAAGGTGTTTACCTAGCAGTAAACAAAATTTGATCATTGAAAGCTAGAAATTTAGTTTGTTTTTGTTCAAAAGCTGTTCTTGATAGACAAACTTAGGTAGGTAGAAACACAAATCACATAATCAGAGAAGATTCTACCAATGTTTGGAAAAATAACAAAAACATTGTAATCCTTGGTTGTCATATGTCAGGAAATATTAGAATTTTAAGACAAACACAAATACACAAATAAAGACTAATAGGGAAATAGATTTCAGATTTCTTGGCAGCTGCTTTCTGAGAGGCCCAATTCTTGGTATCTACCACATGTTAGCTGTATAATTTAAAGTCAGATTTTACCACTATTGTCACCAGAAACAGACTTTCTGATAAAACAGAATTACTGATTAGAGCCAAAAAACTCAGTCACCATACATGAGGGAACAAGCAAAATGGAGTCAAGGGATTAGCATGTCCAGATCCAGACAAGGTAAGCCACCAAACTACACATTTCTATTGTGTTTGATTGTGGACTAGAGCTTCATAGAACCTGTAAGAATGACGGCCAAAAAGACTCAGAAACAAGTGCACTTAGAAAAAATGAGTCAGGTTTCAGAAGAAAGTATTTGTCAAATATAAAACACAACAAAGAAAAATGTAAAATTAACAATGTACATTACATTTGCTTATGTTGGCAAAAAATAATCTTTTAAAATTGCCATATATTTAAAAATTATGTGCTATATCAAGGATTAATGATGAAATTATCTTTGTTAGGACATCTAGTTGAAGGAAAACTTTCAAATTCTATTATTATAAGAACAAGAACCAATCAGGATTACTCCCTCTTTTTTAGTTTATCATAGAATAAAATTTTTCCCTGACTGTGGTATGTGAAGTGTACAGTTATAATAGAAGCTGGATAAAAGTATTAGATTTTACTTCTACACAATCTATTCTCTCTTCTCCCTTAAGGCAAATTTCTTACCTTCTTGTGCTCCAAGTTCTCATCTGTAAAAGGTGGACAGCAATAAAGTTATTTTTCTCAGAGGATTGATATAAGGATTAAATTAGTGTATCTGAGTACCTGCAAGAAAGTAAGCAGTGTAAAATTTTTTCTCATTATTGGTATTATGTTGGTGGAAATGATTGAATGCAGAAGAAAAACAGATGATGCCAGAGAGGAGAATGTCTGCAGTGATGTCCTTAAGTAGATGAGGATAAACAGACGGGGTCTGGCACCCAAGTGGAAATTTTCGGCCTGATTGAAGGCATAGAGAGTTTGTCCACACAAGCATGAAACGAAGCAAAGAGCATGCATGCATCTTGGAGCAAAACATGGGAGATGTGGTGGAGATGGCAAGGGGAAATTTTCTCCAGACTACTTAGGTTACCTCCATAAGAGCTAGGAAACAAATTCATTGTCTGAAAGTGAGGATCAGTTCAGTTCAGTTCAGTTCAGTTCAGTCGCTTAGTCATGGCTGACTCTTTGCGACCCCATGAGTTGCAGCATGCCAGGCCTCCCTGTCCATCACCAGCTCCCGGAGTTTACTCAAACTCATGTCCATTGAGTCAGTGATGCCATCCAGCCATCTCATCCTCTGTTGTCCCCTTCTCCTCCTGCCCCCAATCCCTCCCAGCATCAGGGTCTTTTCCAATAAGTCAACTCTTAGCATGAGGTGGCCAAAGGATTGGAGTTTCAGCTTCAGCATCAGTCCTTCCAATGAACACCCAGGACTGATCTCCTTCAGGATGGACTGGTTGGATCTCCTAGCGGTCCAAGGGACTCTCAAGAGTCTTCTCCAACACCACACCTCAAAAGCATCAATTCTTCAGTGCTCAGCTTTCTTTACAGTCCAACTCTCACATCCACACACACCACTGGAAAAACCATAGCCTTGACTAAAGAGACCTTTGTTGGCAAAGTAATGTCTCTGCTTTTTAATGCTATCTAGGTTGTTCATAACTTTCCTTCCAAGGAGTAAGCGTCTTTTTATTTCATGGCTGCAGTCACCATCTGCAGTGATTTTGGAGCCAAAAAATAAATAGTCTGCCACTGTTTCCACTGTTTCCCCATCTATTTGTTATGATGTGCTGGGACCAGATGCCATGATCTTAGTTTTCTGAATGTTGAGCTGTAAGCCAACTTTTTCACTCTTCTCTTTCAATTTCATCAAGAGGCTTTTTAGTTCCTCTTCACTTTCTTCCATAAGGGTGGTGTCATCTGCATATCTGAGGTTATTGATATTTCTCCCAGCAATCTTGATTCCAGCTTGTGCTTCATCCAGCCCAGCATTTCTCATGATGTATTCTGCATATAAGTTCCCTGGTAGCTCAGACAGTAAAGCGTCTGCCTACAATATGGGAGACCTGAGTTCAATCCCTGGGTCAGGAAGATCCTCTGGAGAAGGAAATGGCAACCCACTGCAGTATTCTTGCCTGGAAAATCCCACAGACGGAAGAGCCTGGTAGGCTACAGTCCATAGGGTCACAAAGAGTTGGACACGATTAAGCGACTTCACTATTCTGCATATAAGTTAAATAAGCATGGTGACCATATACAGCCTCAATGTACTCCTTTCCTGATTTGGGACCAGTCTGTTGTTCCACATCCAGTTCTAACTGTTGCTTCTTGACCTGCATACAGATTTCTCAGGAGGAATGTCAGGTGGTCTGGTATTCCTATTTCTTTCAGAATTTTCCACAGTTTGTTGTGATCTACACAGTCAAAGCCTTTGGCATAGTCAATAAAGCAGAAGTAAGTGTTTTTCTGGAATGCTCTTGCTTTTTCGATGTTGGCAATTTGACCTCTGGTTCCTCTGCCTTTTCTAAAACCAGCTTGAACATCTGGAAGTTCACTGTTCACATACTGTTGAAGCCTGGTTTGGAGAATTTTGAGCATTACTTTGCTAGCATGTGAGATGAGTGCAATTGTGAGGTAGTTTGAGCATTCTTTGGTTTTGCCTTTCTTTGGGAATGCAATGAAAACTGACATTTTCCAGTCCTGTGACCACTGCTGCTTTTTCCAGATTTGCTGGCATATTGTGTCCAGCACTTTCAGAGCATCATCTTTTAGAATTTGAAATAGTTCAACTGGAATTCCATCACCTCCACTAACTTTGCTTGCAGTGTTGCTTCCTAAGGCCCACTTGACTTTGCATTCCAGTCTGGCTCTAGGTGAGAGATTATGCTATCATGGCTATCTGGGTCATGAAGATCTTTTTTGCATAGTTCTTCCATGTATTCTTGCCACCTCTTCTTCGTATCTTCTGCTTCTTTTAGATCCATACCATTTCTGTCCTTTATTGCACCCATCTTTCCACGAAATGTTCCCTTGGTGTCCCTGATTTTCTTGAAGAGATCTCTAGCCTTTCCCATTGTATTGTTTTCCTCTATTTCTTTGCATTGATCACTCTTATATCTCCTTGCTATTCTTTAGAACTCAGCATTCAAATGGGTATATCTTTCCTTTTCTCCTTTGCCTTTCACTTCTCTTCTTTTCACAGCTATTTGTAAGGCCTTCTCAGACAGCCATTACAGTTACATTCAGGTGCTGATGAAATCAGGGCTTCTCACGTGGCACAGTGGTAAAGAATCTGCCTGCCAATGCAGGAGACGAAAGAGCCGTGTGTTTGATCCCTGGGTTGGGAAGATCCCCTGGAGGAAGAAATGGCAACCTACTCCAGTATTTTTGCCTGAAGAACCCCATGGACAGAGACAATTAGTGGGCTGCAGTCCATGTGGTTGCAAAGAGATGGATGTGCTTGAGCACAGCACAAACCACACACACATACAAATACTGCTGATGGAATAACATCCATATGCATCCCTAGTCATAGAAAATGAGGTTCATCTTGTATTTTTTTAGTGATCAATTCTCAGCACTTCAGTCTTTTCAAAAGAAAAGTTTATGAGACAGCTTTTTCACACATAAGAATGTCACACAGTGTAGAGCTATAATTTTCAATGGAATGGAGATTATTGGATGGAAAGGAGACCTGGATATTTCCCTCTTCACACTCAAGTAGTTCATTCTCAGTTGACTCTGCATCTGGAAGAGACAATCAAGTGTCATGTTGCCTCTGAGAATGGTAATTCATCAATTTATCCTTTCTAAGAATACATTTTGAGGAGTCTCATATGTTTAGAGATAATAATTTGAAACTGCCATTCACAGTAGAGTGGTATTGAAAATCATATGAGTATATTGGAAAATGTAGTGATAAATCTCACTTTACTTTAAAAGATTAAAAATGCATGAAAACTTCCTTTCACCTAGGAATGAACCAATAAATTCCTCTTTTCTTATATGAAAGAGTATTAAGCTGGTCGATGATTTTCTAGCTTACAAAATTAAAGACTTGTAAAGCACTTCTAAAACTGACTAATGAAAAGAGGTATCACATATTACAAACAAACATTTTACCTATTTATAGTGGTATTCTTAATGATACTTCATTAAAAATGACAGGAGAGAGGCCTACTCTTTTATTAGATTCTCTGCTTTCACATTCAAGAGGTTACTCTCTGAAAAATAATCCAAAATAGAAGGTACTACTGCCTAAAGCATTACTGGTACATTCCGGACATTTTGTTTTTGTTTTCACAGTGGATTATAATCACTCCCAGTTTCCATGTATTGTTGGAAATAATTCAGCCAACAGCTTTGAAGAAGTGACTATGGTGGATTTTAATTCTTTGTTTTCTTGTCTACATTTAATTAAAAGCAAATGTTATTTATTTATACACTGGGATATTTATCTACTGGGTATGTTTACCCAGTGATATTATAGCCTCAAATTTAAACTTTCCAGAAGTAATCCTATATGGCAAGAAACACAATACTTTAAAAATGTTCCTGCCTGATCAATATGCTTTAATTTTGTGTCAGTGTTGAAATGAAAGGTGGAGGGAATGTTAGTTGGCATAACTATGAGAGTTGACTTAGGTCTTTTTAAACAGGGACAGTTTCATAGAAGATTATAAGTTTGTTATGAATAAAATCATAATAAAATCAAATTTAAAATTTAACCTTAGCTATTTATAAGCCATTAAATGCTTCATATAAAATTACCACATTACAGATATTACTTTACTTCAATAATCCTGAAGTAAATTGAGTCATGAACTTCAGAATTAAGTAACTGACTTTATTAGGAAAGTATTTTCTCATCTTGGAGTTTAAAATGAATTCCATTATCTTAACAAAGAGGCAAAATGAATTCTTGTCTGCATCCTGACATCGTGATGGACTTGGTCTTTTGGGGAGGAATTAATCTCATTTTATTAAAAAGAACTAGGAAACAAATCTTAAGTGTTAAATGGCATTATTAATTCTTCTAAATACGTGATGAAATTTTCAACTGGACCAATGAAACAATTGCTCTCATTGCTACCATTCACTCTTTCTCCTGTCTATAAATCAGCGTGGATATACAGAGTGAAAGCAGATGCTCATCTTCCTCCCCGGGGTCTCCTTTACAGAGATGTAGGATTTGCATGCCCGCATGCATGCTCAGTTGCTTCAATTGTGGCCGACTCTTTGTGACTCTAAGGATTGTAGCCCGCCAGGCTCCTCAGTGCCTGGGATTCTACAGGCAAGAATACTGGAGTGGGTTGCCATGCCCTCCTCCAGGGGATCTTCCCAAACCAGGGATTGAACCCAAGTCTCCTGTGTCTCCTGCATTGAAGGTGATTTCTTTACCACTGAGCCACCTGGGAAACCCCAGGGATTGCATAAAATATGCTCTTTTCATAAATAAATATAACAGATTGCTTCTTGAGATCCCTATGAAGTATTATGGATTCAATCTGGATAACCCCAGAAATACAGAGTTTTATTTTACCAAATTGTCTTATCTAAACAATGATTGCTTTACCTATAACTGCTCATTTTTGGAATTTATTTCCTCTTGTTAGCCTTTGGTTTCCTTCTATTAAAATGAAATCGAGATTAGCTCATACATGTTCACTTTTTTAGATAAAGGGCCAAAATTCTCAGCAGTTCCTTGAGCTATGCATGAGGGTCTGTTTCTCAGCTTCTCATAGTATATTCTAAACTGTGGGCAGAAAACCATTTTCTTTCAAGTCTCTTGGAGTCTTCAACATAATTTAAAAGATAAGTTTCCAGCCCCACTTCTTGTGAGAGCTTACACAAAATTTCTATTTCAAAGAAGGACATTTACACATCCTTCAGTTCAGTTCAGTTCAGTCACTCAGTCATGTCCAACACTTTGCGACCCCATGAACTGCAGCATGCCAGGCCTCCCTGTCCATCACCAACTCCCGGAGTCCACACAAACCCATGTCCATTGTGTCAGTGATGCCATCCAACCATCTCATCCTCTGTCATCCCCTTCTCCTCCTGCCCTCAATTTTTCCCAGCATCAGGGTCTTTTCAAATGAGTCAGTTCTTCGCATCAGGTGGCCAAAGTGTTGGAGTTTCAGCTTCAACATCAGTCCCTCTAATGAACACCCTGGACTGATCTCCTTTAGGATGGACTGGTCTGATCTTGCAGTCCAAGGGACTCTCAAGAGTCTTCTCCAACACCACAGTTCAAAAGCATCAATTCTTTGACCCTCAGCTTTCTTTATAGTCCAGTTCTCACGTCTATACAGGACCACTGGAAAAACCATAGCTTTGACTAGATGGACCTTTGTTGGCAAAGTAATGTCTTTGTTTTTTAATATGCTGTCTAGGTTGGTCATAGCTTTCCTTCCAAGGAGTAAGCGTCTTTTTATTTCATGTCTCCAATCACCATCTGCAGTGATTTTGGAGCCCCCCCAAATAAAGTCAGCCACTGTTTCCACTGTTTCCCCATCTATTTTCCATGAAATGATGGGACTGGATGCCATGATCTTAATTTTCTGAATGTTGAGCTTTAAGCCAACTTTTTCACCCTCCTCTTTCACTTTCATCAAGAGGCTCTTTAGTTCTTCTTCAGTTTCTGCCGTAAGGGTTGTGTCATCTGCATATCTGAGGTTATTGATATTTCTCCCAGCAATCTTGATTCCAGCTTGTGCTTCATCCAGCCCAGCATTTCTCATGATGTACTCTGCATGTAAGTTAAATAAGCAGGGTGACAATATACAGCCTTGACGTACTCCTTTTCCTATTTGGAGCCAGTCTTTTGTTCCATGTCCAGTTCTAACTTTTGCTTCCTGACCTGCATACAGGTTTCTCAAGAGGCAAGTCAAGTGGTCTGGTATTCCCATCTCTTTCAGAATTTTTCACAGTTATTTATTTATTATTCCACACAGTCAAAGGCTTTGGCATAGTCAATAAAGCAGAAATAGATGTTTTTCTGAAACTCTCTTGCTTTTTTGATGATCAAGCACAATCAAATTTATGAACTCAAATATGCTTAGTTGTATCTTCTTAAGGAAGTTGACGAAATCTGATTAATTATTATATTGATAATCACTATTTGCAGCAGATTGACAACAAGGACTGGGGAATAAGTAACTTGTTTCTTAATTTCTCTTTTTGATCATCATTAAGAAACAAATATTTAATCCACATTACACTTTAAATTGTGGCAGATGCAGAATGTCAGCATATAATACAGAATAGCCTTCAAAAAGTAGAGTGTTTATATTTTAGTGAAAGTGAAAGTGTTAGTCGCTCAATCATGTCTGATTCTTTATGACTCTATGGACTGTAGCCCACCAGGCTCCTCTGTCCAATTTAAGTATGCTTCTAATATACATATTAATAAAATACCACATATATGTAGTGCTGCTGCTGCTGCTGCTAAGTCGCTTCAGTCGTGTCTGCCTCTGTGGGACCCCATAGACGGCAATCCACCAGGCTCCCCCGTCCCTAGGATTCTCCAGGCAAGAACACTGGAGTGGGTTGACATTTCCTTCTCCAATGCATGAAAAGTGAAAGTGAAGTTGCTCAGTCGTGTCCGACTCTCAGTGACCCCATGGACTGCAGCCTACTAGGCTCCTCTGTCCATGGGATTCTCCAGGCGAGAGTACTGGAGTGGATTGCCATTACCTTCTCGGATATGTAGTGCACTCTCCTAAATATAGTTCTCTGTCTTGTTACCAAAAATAAAGTATATATTTAGGTATTAGTCTAGTCCAGAGGAATAAAATTCATTATACATATTTTTCTACTTTTGCATCTCACATATATTGCAGTTATGAATAATCAGCCATGGTGATTTACTTTCTTTTTTTTTTTTCCATTTATTTTTATTTGTTGGAGGCTAATTACTTTACAACATTGCAGTGGTTTTTGTCATACATTGAAATGAATTAGCCATGGATTTACATGTATTCCCCATCGCAGTCCCCCCTCCCACCTCCCTCTCCACCCGATCCCTCTGGGTCTTCCCAGTGCACCAGGCCCGAGCACTTGTCTCATGCATCCAACCTGGGCTGGTGATCTGTTTCACCCTAGATAATATACATGTTTTGATGCTGTTCTCTTGAAACATCCCACCCTTGCCTTCTCCCACACAGTCCACAAGTCTGTTCTATACATCTGAGTCTCTTTTTCTGTTTTGCATATAGGGTTATCATTACCATCTTTCTAAATTCCATATATATGTGTTAGTATACTGTAATGGTCTTTATCTTTGGTGATTTACTTTCTAAATTCAGACATGACCTTATAAGTCTTCATAACATGGTACACTGGGAAGTTCCTGCCTATTGGTTGTAACTGGTATGACATGTGAAACTTACCTGCGATCTATGATTAATGACTACTATTTTATTATTTGGGGCTTCACGGATGGCTCAGTGGTCAAGAGTTCATCTGCAAGGCAGGAGACACAAAAGAATGTGGGTTGATCCTTGGATCAAGAGGATTTCCTGGAGAAGGAAATGGCAACCCACTTCAGCAGTCTTGCCTGGATAATCTTATGGGCAGAGAAGTCTGATATGCTCTAGTCCATGGGGTCAAAGAGTTGGACATAAGTTAACAACTAAACAACAATAACATGTTGGTGTTTAGGTTTTAAAATCCTAAAGAGAAATAAACAACTCTACAAAGGTGTCTAAAAACAAAGGCATATCAAATGATTAAAACCAGAACAATCTATAAATGTATTTTTATTCCTATTCATTTATCATATATAATTACATGATATAATCTAGCTCTTTTAATTATTATTTTTTTATTTTTTTATTTTATTTTATTTTTTTATAGCTCTTTTAATTAAATAAAACATCTTGATTCAAGTTCTTAAAGAATGCACCCTGATTATAGGTGTTGAAATGCCTTGGCAGGCAAGGTTAAATGCACATTGCTTTCGTGTCCTGGAAAAACACAAGTTGGCATGAATTTGAGTCTGAGATGAGAACCAGTATTATAACAAGCACCTAAGTTAAAATACCAGATTTAGTTGGAAGATGCTGTAAACTTTGCAAACAAGGTACTAAAGAGTTATAAAAGTATATATGAGTCAAGATTTAGGAAAATAGCCAAGGTAAGAGGAGATGGAGAGCTTCCTGAGCTGTCTCTCTAAGACAATTGACTTATCTAAATGATATCTCTCTTATTAGGATATGATTTTAAAAATCATAAAACATTTTGATAACTATACAGTATAGAATCATATCCTAAGCAACATTTGGAATGTGTTATAATATACCTTATTTTTATTGTGTAAAACTTTTGAGCATACAAAATATCATTTTTGTTTTAAAAGATTTTAGTCAAATATTTCTTTTATATGAAGAACAGATGTCTCAAGTTTCATTATATTGGTGGATATGGAAGCCCAAGTGGCTCAGACGGTAAAGAATCTGCCTTCAATGCAGAGACTCAGGTTCAATCCTTGGGTCAGAGATTTCCTGGAGAAGGGAATGGCAACCCACTCCAGTATTCTTGTCTGGAGAATCCCATGGACAGAGGAGCCTGGCGGGCTATAGTCCTTGGGATCACAAAGAGTCGGTCAGAACTGAGCAACTGAAACTTTCACTTTCATTCTGAATAGAAGGATTTTTGAGAGTTTAACTACTGTTTTTCTCACATGAAATTAATAAAAAATTATTTTCAGTGATTTGTTAAGCTAAAATGGAAGAAAGTATTTTTATGTGCAGGTTCAGTTTATCAAGGTACTATATGACACTATCATATAATGCATGAAATATTTTTTTGACATTTAAAAATTAATTACCCTTTCTCTACCTGGTGTCTGTTTCAAATTTTGATCCTATATTTCAGGGTCAAATAGATATCATCGAATTAGAGGTCAAAGCCAAATAATGTTGAATAATAGATAAGTCTCTGATCACTTTCTATGACACAGCATTGTATATACTCTCATGAAGTAATTGTTAACAAAAGAGATACTGTCCTTGTACTAACAGAATTTATAATCTAGTGCAGGATAAAGAAAATTAAACAGATAATTACAATAAGCTGTGATGTCATAAAAAAGAAATCTGGACTTAGGAAAGGAGAGTCTTTAATTCAAAGCAGTACTGTAATAATGCCAGAGGAATACTGTAACGGAGTCAGTTCAGTACAGTTCAGTCACTCAGTCGTGTCCGACTCTTTGCAACCCCACAGACTGCAGCATGCCAGGCCTCCCTGTCCATCACCAACTCCTGGAGCTTTCTCAAACTCATGTCTATTGAGTCCATGATGCCAACCAACCATCTCATCCTCTGTCTTCATTCTCCTCTCGCCTTCAATCTTTCCCAGCATCAGGGTCTTTTCCAATGAGTCAGTCCTTCGCATCAGGTGGCCAAAGTATTGGAGTTTCAGCTTCAGCATCAGTCCTTCAATGAATATTCAGGACTGATTTCCTTTAGGATAGACTTGTTGGAACTCCTTGCAATTCAAGGGACTCTGAAGAATCTTCCCCAACACCACAGTTCAAAAGCATCAATTCTTCAGTGCTCAGCTTTCCTTATTGTCCAACTCACATCCGTACATGACTACTGGAAAAAGCATAGCTTTGACGAGGCGGATCTTTGTTGACAAAGTAATGTCTCTGCTTTTTAATATTCTGTCTAGGTTGTTCATAGCTTTTCTTCTAAGGAGCAAGTGTCTTTTAATTTTATGGGTGCCATCACTTATCTGCAGTGATTTTGGAGCCCAAGAAAATAAAGTCTGTCACTGTTTCCATTGTTTCCACATCTATTTGCCATGAAGTGATGGGACCAGATGCCATGATCTTAGATTTCTGAATGTTGAGTTTTAGGCCAACTTTTTCACTCTCCTCTTTCACTTTTCATCAAGAGTCTCTTTAGTTTTTCTTTCCTGATTTGGAACCAGTCTGTTGTTCCATGTCGAATTCTAACTGTTGCTTCTTGACCTGCATACAGATTTCTCAAGAGGCAGGTCAGGTTGTCTAGTATTCCCATCTCTTGAACATTGTTTTATATGCTGTTGTGTTCACACAGTCAAAGGCTTTGGAACAGTCAATAAAGCAGAAGTAGATGTTTTTCTGAAACTCTCTTACTTTTTCAATGATCCAACGGATGCTTGCAATTTGATCTCTGGTTCCTCTGCCTTTTAAAATCCAGCTTGAACATCTGGAAGTTCATGGTTCACGTATTGTTGAAGCCTGGCTTGGAGAATTTTGAGCATTTCTTCGCTAGTATGTGAGGTAAGTGCAATTGTGAGGTAGTCTGAGCATTCTTTGGCACTGCCTTTCTTAGGAAGGCAGTTTCATTTCATTGGAATGAAAACTGACCTATTCCAGTCCTGTGGCCACTGCTGAGTTTTCCAAATTTGCTAGCATATTGTGTGCAGCACTTTCACAGCATCATCTTTCAGGATTTGAAATAGCTCAACTGGAATTCCATCACCTCCACTAACTTTGCTTGTAGTGATGCTTCCTAAGGCCCACTTGACTTCACATTCCAGGATGTCTGGTTCTAGGTGAGTGATCACACCATCATGGTTATCTGGTCATGAAGATCTTTTTTGTATAGTTCTTCTGTGTATTCTTGCCACCTCTCCTTAATATCATCTGCTTCTGTTATGTTCATACCATTTCTGTCCTTTATTGTGTCCATCTTTGAATGAAATATTCCCCTGGTACTCTGATTTTCTTGAAGAGATCCCTAGTCTTTCCCATTCTATTGTTTTCCTCTATTTCTTTGCATTGATCACTGAGAAAGGCTTTCTTATCTCTCTTTGCCATTCTTTGGAACTCTTCATTCAAAGGGGTGTATCTTTCCTTTTCTCCTTTGCCTTTAGCTTCTTTTCTTTTCTCAGCTATTTGTAAGGCCTCCTTAGACAACCATTTTGCCTTTTTGTGTTTCTTTTTCTTGGCTATGATCTTGATCACAGCCTCTTTTATACAATGTCACAAACCTCTGTCCACAGTTCTTCTGGAACTCTATCAGACCTAATCCCTTGAATCTATTTGTCACTTCCACTGTATAATCATGAGGGATTTGATTTAGGTCATACCTGAATACTGTAGTGGTTTTACCTACTTTCTTCATTTGAAGTCTGAATTTGGCAATAAGGAGTAACAGGTATAAGGGAATTATTACTGTAGGGAGGGACTTCTGACCATGAAGGTTGAATCACCTCAGAGGGCAGCCAGATAAGGAGTAAACAAGGTGTTAAAGAACCAGGTAGGGAAGCTGGAATGAAGTATCATTCCTGAAAAGTGGATGATTTTCCCTAGGGTCAGTGATTCCTGTCCTTAGGGGCCTTGAAGAAGGATTATTCTGGGTTCCAATACTCCAGTTCAGTTCAGTTCAATTGCTCAGTCATGTCTGTCTGTGTGTGACCCCATGGACTGCAGCACGCCAGACTTCCTTGTCCATCACAAACTCCTGGAGCCTGCTCAAACTTTTGTCCACAGAGTTGGTGATACCATTTAACCATCTCATCCTCTGAAATCCCTCTCTCCTCCCACCTTCAATCTTTCCCAGCATCAGGGGCTTTTCCAATGAGTCAGTTCTTCACATCAGGTGGCCAAAGTATTGGAGTATCAACCTCAACATCAGTCCTTCCAATGAATATTCAGGACTGATTTCCTTTAGGACTGACTGGTTTGATTTCCTTGTAGTCCACGATGAGCCAAAGTTCAGGAGATTAGGAGATGGAGAGAAGTCTGATTGAAGTTTAGTCGTCAAGTTAACAGAAATTTTATTTTGATTGTTCAGTGTAGACAAATGATTGAACTCATCACTTATGAGACAAAGAATGGGAGTCTGGAGGGACTTTGCCTGGGCTTGTTCTAGGTAAGCAAGCATGGTTACCCATGAGTTTCAACGAAGTCGTATGGAGAAGGGCAGTACTTTGCTCTAAGCAGTTCTTCAGAATAAAAGGGTGGGACACTTTTTTAACTGTGTTTTCCAGGAATAAAGGGCTCAGGTAAAATTGTACAGATCATCTTATATTGTCCATGACAAAATTTATGATGGTAGATTTGCAGTGGCCTATGAGAACACAAAAATGGATCAGCAAGGAAGTGAATCTAAGCTCTGATTTTGAGAATTAGTAGCAGTTAAAAAGGCAGAGATAGCAGTGAATTAAAAGGTGAGAAAAGTATCATTTCCAGGCAGAGCAAATGACTTTATAGATTGCATGCTTGAAAGAGTCAAAAATTGGTCTTCCAGGGATTCATAGACTTGCCCAAATAGCTTTTTTCTGTTTGTTCTTCTTACAGTTGAAGCTTCACTTAGGAACCAAAGGGTGGTTGATGTTTATTTGGAAGGTCTAGTCAATGGCAAGACTCCAACTCTAACACTGAAGGCAGATGGATTTCTGGGGCATCAGGGCTGAAATTCAAAGCACAGCACAGTGTTAGATAGAAAGAGGATAAAATACACAACCTAGGCACTTGCACCAAAAAGAAAAAGTCATGGAGTATGGGTTCTGTGGTGTGTTAGCTCCTGAATCTGGATAGGAAGACAGTTGGAAGGAAGGGCAAGAAGATTCCAGGCCTGGAGATAACGGATTTATTCCAAGACCCTTGTCCTATTGTTAGAACTCCATCTCCTAAATGATTCTTGCTTTACTCATATTTGAGGCTGCACTTTGCCATCAATAACAATGATTATGCACTGTGCTGAATGGTTTACAGGTATTAACTAATTTAATCCTCCCAACAAACTTTCAAGTTAGGTACTGTCATTAGTACTGACAGTATTGAGAGGTTAAGAAAGTGGGGAAAGATAAATTTAATGATCTCCCCAGGATCACTGGGTAATTAATAATGGGGCTCGCTTTATAAATTCAGGCAATCTTGCACCTGAGCCTGAACTCTTAAGCACCATTCTAAGTTAACAGTTGGCATCTAGTCACCATAATGACCAAAGTCAGAGGGGCAAAAGGATTTATGTTGGGGCTTGTAGGAATGTCATCTAGTCTGAAGATCGGGTTCACAGTGCCCTTGGGGCTTCTTCTAGACATCTGTGTCTTAGGTATATTTGTTAGCACAGAGGAGAGAAGACATTAGTCCTTCTTTCTAAATGCAAATGATTCTAGATATGATCAGGTCTTCAACACTCATTTTTCAGCTCTTTTCTGGCACTTAATAGACAAAAGAAAACCTTGAAAGTCCCTATATGGAGGACAGGAGGGACTGGGAAGAGGAATGCGGTAGAAGAGGAAACTTTTTTTTTCTTTATCCAGTGCAGTTTATGTTGGGTTCAATCTAAAACCTGAATTTAAAGTCAGTTCACCATGTGCTGCAGCTGCTTCTGATAACAGGGGTGGGATGGATGGTCCTGTATCTGATTGTCACAGAGTCTCCTGAATCGTAAATCTGTGCTGATATATCTTAACTGCATTCGGTTTCAGCAAATCACCATCTTTTTAAAAATCTGGAAGAGTACTTTGTGTCTGCAGATAAAATGTTTCCTCCTTGGATTTTTATAGAACTTCTTAAGTTTTTTAAACACTTGGTCCCTTAGGAATTGTAATGAAATGCAATACCGTCAATCAGATGACTGAGCTACTGACTCATCAATCATTTTTTCCTTTGGTAAGACTCTCTCTTCTAGAATGCCTAAAATCATCCACAAAAATATTAAGCATTTACTTTTATTTCACAGCAACTTTGATTGGGGGAGCGGGTGGAAAAAAAAGATTCTGTCTCAGACTTTAAGATTTCTTTCATTTAATAATTGCGGTAGCCCTTTTTCCTACCAAGATTGCTTTAATCTTTTTTCCTCCTGCACCTACTTGTATTTAGACCTCAGCAAAATTGGATGGTTAGTGGTAAAATCAATATAAAAATGTGCTTTCATCCACAGAATAGACATAAAGTGCATAATCATAGGAAGATTATGCTTGTGCTACATATGCTCTTTGTTTTATAGTTTGAACAAGTTTCCTGGCCCTCATATGTGGCCCAAAAGTGCTTTACTATCTTTTTTTTAAATGTGACTTTATCACTCTCACAGAGCTTGCTAAACTTCTATGCCTTTAGAAGCATTTTGCTTAGGGTAGTTAAAAAAAAATGCAACATCAAGCAAAATTACACTGCTGCTGCACAAGAACACTGCTCAACTACTAGCAGCTCAATAGTTTCTAAAGCTAATAGTATTTGATATAGCAAAATTATAGGAATATATGAAAGGAGGTGGAACACACTTTGTTGTTGTTGCAGTAGCTAAGTTGTGTCCAACTCTTTGCAACCCCATGGTCTGCAGCATGCCAGGCCTCCCTGTCTTTCACTATCGCCCGGATTTTGCTCAAACTCATGTCCATTGAGTCAGTGATGCCATCCAACCATCTTATCCTCCGTAGCCTCCTTCTCCTCCTGCCCTCAATCTTTCCCAGCATCAGGGTCTTTTCCAATGAATCCACTCTTTGCATCAGGCGGCCAAACTATTGGAGTTTCAACTTCAGCATCAGTCCTTCCAGCGAATATTTGGAGTTGATTTCCTTTAGGATTGACTGGCTGTTCTCCTTGCTGTCCAAAGACTCTTGAGAGTCTTCTCCAGCACCACAATTGGGAAGCATCAATTCTTCATCAGCCTTCTTTAGGGTCCATCTCTCATATCTGTACACGAATAGTGGAAAAACCATAGCTTTGATTATATGGACACAAGTACACATCTAGCTACTCTCTAAAAGAATTAACCATTATTATTATTATATTTGTTATGTATCTTTAAACAAAAATTTAATTTCACATACATATTTATATAAAGTTGAACTTTCATTTATCTCCTATTTCCAAAATTTCTCTTTGTCTCCACATTCCCAACCTCCCTGACAAACACTGTCAAAAATATGAAGGACTTCCTTCTTGGTTGGTTTTCATACTCTTCCATGTATCCATGTACATGTGTGTGCAGTCACTAGGTCACTAAGTCATGTCCCACTCTTTTCAACTCCATGGACTATAGCCCACCAGGCTCCTCTGTCCATGAGAGGAGTCCAATATTCCCAGCAAGAATTCTGGAATGGGTTGCCATTTCCTTCTCCAGGGCATCTTCTGGACCCAGGAATTGAACTTGCATCTCCTTCATTGGCAGGTGGATTCTTTACCACTGAACCACCTGGGAAGCCCTCATACACCTACAGTAGGCAACTATTAATAAGGTACATTTGTGCTTATTTTTAAAATTGTGTAAATTGCATGTGTCATTCTGTAATGTTCTTTTTCTTCCAACATTTTGTTTTTGGCACCTACATAATACCCCAAAATTTTCATAGCTAGCAATATCTCTTTAAAACAAGCATAGTTGTGTTATTGAATGGGCCCTGCAATATCAGTGCTGAAAATAACAATACACAGGTAGATTTGCTGCAGGCAAGAATTATAAAAAGACAATGATATGAAGTGAGACTCAGTGACAAATCCAAGATGGACAGAATGCAGGTGTAATGTTCTGTAAGAATGCTAATCATTATAAGAACGCTGACTTGAGGTGTATTTGAAAAGCCAGCTGCTAAAGAAACATTCGACTGCTTCTTCCACTGTGCTCTAATGGGGGGAATCTCCTGGAATGGCGATTCCAGTTTGCCATATCCTCAGGCTGGCCTAACAGAGAAGCATGTATAACAGGGATGTCAGGCCTATTTCAAATTATTAGGTATTTATAAATTTTGAACAGGTATATCATTTTTACCAGCAGTGAATGTAGTTCTACAGATTTACTAGAGTGTTTCCTTTTGCCTGCAGTTATATTTCTTGCTAAAATGTTGAAATACACCACTCCACAATGATAAGTTAATGACTCACATTTCATATCTTAGATGCCCTCAGAAATGCTAAATTGAATGTCAGCCTTTCTTGGTTTAAAATGTTATCTACTTAGAATTTTATTCTTGAATTTGTGTTGTTGAGATGCAGAAAAGAAAAAAAAAACCTAATACATCTGTTTAAGTTAAAATGTCAAAAACAGAATTTTCCCTTTGAATATGGAAGGACAGGACAGTATCCCATACTTCTGATTGCCCTACAAATTTCAATCCATCCTTCAATATATCTCAATCTGAATTATGTCATATAAAATAGCAGCTAATGTCTCCCCTGCCCATATGATGTATGTGCTTCCTCTAAATTCCTGTAATATTTTGTTTTCTTATAATATATTTATTTCATAACAGTTCTTATTTTCCACCTTAGAGTTATTTACAATTTTTGTATAAATACATATCTTATATATTTTATTATATTTTAAGTTGCTTGGGAGAAGAAACTTGCACAATTAATCTTTGTATTCTTTAAAGTGTCTATTACAACATGAGATAGGTCATAAGTATCTGGTAAATATGAATTGAATGAATGAGCAAATAAATGAATGCCTGAGAACAGACATTTTAAACAACAGTGATCTTTAAATTAATGAAAAGTCATTTCCTTAAAATAACTTCATTCAAATTGATTACCAGTTCAGATAGCCTATTGGATAACCCTAAAGATTTTAAAATATATATAATATGTTTTTCAGTACCACTTGTAGACATATGATAGTCAGTATCAAGAATATGTACAGAAGTTGGTGAAACAGGAAGATTCTCAGCTCACTTCCTCCCAGACACAGCAAAATTACAACTATTTACAGGACAATTGTTAAGGAGAAAAATCAAAAGACTAGCATAAAAGATCTACAGCTAAAAGGAACCACAGGGGAATGGGTAGGAGGGTGGAGATTGGTATTCCCAAGCCTCATACCCCCAGGTGGGCAACTCACAGATGGGAGGATAGTTACAGCTAGAGCGTCTACCCAGAAATGAGCAAGTCAAGCTCCACAGTGGGCTTCCTGGTCAGGCACTGGAAAGATGTGCCCCCAGGAGTGTTTGGCTTTGAACACCAGGCTTACTTTCAGGAGGGCCAGTGGGCTGTGGGAAGTGGACTTCACTCTTACAAAGTGCCCCCCAAATCTCAGGTGCTCTGAGACCCAGGGTGGAATCTGTAATTTGAAAGAAGCCTGGTTCAGAGAGACAGAGGGCAGCTGGAGCTAACCCTGGAGACTTGGATGCAGGTGGCAACCATTTTTAGGAGCTCATTCTACCATGTGGACACTGCTGGTAAGTGCTATTTGGGGATCTTCCCTCCAGGTTTGGGAAAGAATCTGCCTGCAATGCAGGAGACCCCAGTTCGATTCTTGGGTTGGGAAGATCACTTAGAGAAGGGATAGGCTACCCACTCCAGTATTCCTGGGTTTCCCTTGTGGCTCAGATGGTAAAGAATCTGCCTGCAATGCAGGAGACCTGGGTTCAGTCCCTGGGTTGGGAAGATTCCCTGGAGAAGGAAAAGGCTACCCACTCCAATTTTCTGGCCTGGAGAATTCCATGGACTGTAAAGTCCACAGGGTCGCAAAGAGTCAGACACAACTGAGTGACTTTAACTCCAGCTTTTTAGAGCCAGCACCTGGCCCCACCCACCAGCCTTTCAGCACTGGGGACACCTCAGTGCTAAATTCAATAAATTTGAAGTTTGGGATTAACAGATACACTACTGTATATAAAACAGATAAATATAAAACCTATTGTATGACACAAGGAACTATATTCAGTGTTTTATAAAAACCTGTAATGGAAAAGAATCTGAAAAAGAATATATGTATATACATATACATATTATATCCTTGAACTAGTGCAGAGATGAACAAATATATGCTTGTATTTATCCCAGAACTTATTCTAAAAATTTTAGTCTGGACAGAGATTTACTAGTGCGAGGAAAGGCCATATGAATCAATTCTGGATTATCAAGAGAGGTTTGGAAAACTTTTAATCAGTATTCTAGCACGACTCATAAATTGTTCTCTAATCACCAAGATGACTCTGTACCTCACTTTGCCTTTGTATAATGCTTAGATGAGAAACTGACTACTCCAATCAAAAGACATGATTTAGGTTAGTCCAAATTACATACAAACGCCTTCACCATGCTGGCCAACCAGCCTTTCAAAATCACCAAAAAGAAAAGACAAGAATACATCAGTAACAATTTCGAAACTTCAGTTGTGCCAATTAAGCAATCAATGTCAGCTGAGAGTGTACCAGCTTCCAGTCAATTCACAACTGATGGGAAAAGGTCTGGATTTTGCTTTTACTGCAGAGAGCCCTGGCATCAAAACTAAGGATTGTAGACTAAGACGAATGTTGAAGAGAAATTGCATTTTAGACCAGAATTTCAAGTTAAACAGAAATAGGGCTCCTCCAAGGGAACACTAGGAGCCTTTCCCCTTTTCCCCTCTTTAAATCCTGAAAGAAGTACAGATGATTATACAAAGAGAAACAAGTAAAGTCCTATAAATGCAAGGGCCACCTTTTTAGTTGTAAGCTCTACCAAAATTAGAGATCCCCTGCCTCAAAGTAAAACTTCAGTGCAGATGGTAGGAGTGTCTAAGGCACATATTCAGGTTATTAAATCATTACTTTTAAAATTCTGCTTAGGCAAATTTCAAGAAAAACATTTTTTTTCCTAGTAGAAACTGCTCCTGTTCAGTTGATAGGTAGAGATTTCTTAGAAGCTTATGATCCAAATTTCCTTTACTCATAAGGTAGAAATGTTTCTAGATCTGAAAGATCAATGAGACTTCCTTCATCATATAATGTTTGTCATTCATGCTGAGGGTGGTGTTGAACAAGACAAGTTACCAGTTAGTACCTAGAGAATTTGGGCACTTGATTCTACCAACATCACCTATTAAAATGACTGTAGATCAAAATAAACCTCTGCCCGATACTCATCAATAACTATTGAGGTCATGGATGTTAGCTGCTCACTCGTGTCTGACTGTTTGCGACCCCATGGACTGTAGCCCACCAGGCTCCTCTGTTCGCGGAATTCTCCAGGCAGGAATACTGAAATGGGTTGCCATTTCCTTCCCCAGGGGATCTTCCTGATCCAGGGGTTGAACCCTGGTCTTCAGCATTGCAGGCAGATTCTTCACCATCTGAGCCACCAGGGAAGCTCTTGAAGGAAAAAAAAAACCTTCAGTATCAGCTTAATAGAAGGGCTTCTTGTGCCTTGCACCAGCTCTTGTAACTACCATTTTGCTGGTTAAAAATCTAATGGCAGGACTTGAGATCTATTATTAGTCCTTGCCACTCTGTGGTGTAAACTCCCATAACTTACTGTCCTATATTCCTAAAAAGTGACTTTTTTGTGATAGATCTCCACAGTGCATTCTTTAGCATCTCTGTACATATTGGTGATCAATTTCTTTTTTCCTCCACTTGGAATGAATGGCAATATACACAGACTGCAACACCACAGGGCTATTCTGAGAGCCCCACTTGCCTTCCCAGATATTAAAGACAGACCTAGGTGATCTATATTTTCCCCATAAGTCAGGTCTGACACAAAAAATATAGATGATTTGTTGCTGTGTTCAAATTCTTTGATCAATAGCCAGCAAGACACCTGCTATACTTAACTTCAGAAGCCAGCTTTAAAAGGATATAGTGTCAAAAGATAAATTATAATTAGGCAAGACTAGTGTAAAATATTTAGGACATAGGATATCCAAATAAGCACTTTAAATTGACCTGGATAGAGTTAAAGGCATTTTAGCCTTCCTTATCAAGAAAAAAATAATAAAGGTAATTATGGAGATTTTTAGACTTTGCAGGATCCTGTAGGAATTAGATTCCAAACTCTTCTTTAGTAACTCAGTCATTATATAATTTACTTTAAAAAGTTCAATCTGAGCCTCTCTGCTGGGAAATAGAATATTCTGAAGCTAGCTGCTGCTGCTGCTGTCAATTTAGTCGTGTCTGATTCTGTGCGACCCAATAGAGAGCAGCTCACCAGGCTCCCCCATCCCTGGGATTCTCCAGGCAAGAACACTGGAGTGGGTTGCCATTTCCTTCTCTGATGCTTGAAAGTGAAAAGTGAAAGTGAAGTTGCTCAGTCGTGTCCGACTCGTAGCGACCCCATGGACTGCAGCCCACCAGGCTCCTCCGTCCGTGGGATTTTCTAGGCAAGGGTACCGCAGTGGCTTGCTGTTGCCTTCTTCGATTCGGAAGCTAGGGGTACCCTTTAAAAATTTCTGGCCAAGACCCCAGCCTTGGGACATCCAAATTATGATTTACACTCTTCCTCTTTGTTTATGAAAACAAAGTGCCACACTATAAGAGTATTAACCCACCAAAATGAAGGCTGCTTCCCAGGTGGCATGAGTGGTAAAAACCCACTTGCCAATACAGGAGACTCAAGAGACGGGTTCAGTCCCTGGGTTGAGAAGATCCCCTGGTATAGGAGATGGTAACCCATTTCAGTATTCTTGCCTGGAAAATCCCATGGACAGAGGAGCCTGGTGGGCTACAGTCCATGGGGTCACCAAGAGTCAGACACGACTGAAGCCACAGCACACACACCAACCAGTAGGCTATTATGGCCAATAGGTAGATTCTGTAGCCAGGAGCTCACCCTTTGTGTCTGGGCTGTCACAGCAGCGGTTGTGTTATGTCAGACCACAGAAGAGATAGTCATGAGTCACTGTCTATCTTTGTTCCTCACTTTGTGGAAGCCTTACTAAACTCTTGTTGCACACATTATTCAGCAAGTTGATTGACTTCCTGTGAAATTATCTTGCTCTCAGCAAATATAACTCTTCACAGATGCAGCAAGCTTCAGCCAGTGACCTTGCTACCAGAGAAATCAGACATCAAGGATGATAAATATAACACCATTGTTTTAACTGACAATATTTTATCTCCCAGATTTGATCTTTGAGAAGCCCTATGGATAACCCTGATTTTTTATTTCATTTTTTTTAAATTCACTGGTGGTTCATATCTTCAAGGACATCATGGAAGGTATCAGGCTGGTTATACTGTCATTTTTCCAGTGTTAATCCTTGGAAATGGTCCCTTACTTAATGGTTCATCCCCAAGAGGCTGAATTAACAGCACTCGCAGGCAAGAATATTGGAGTGAGTTGTTTCCTTCTCCAAGGGGTCTTCCAAATCCAGGGATCGGGCCTCCTGCATTGCAAGTGGTATATTAAGCAAGAGCCTGCCAGTTACATTTATACAGATGATCAGTACATATTTGAGGCGGTCCATGATTTTGGTATGCTTTGAAGATGAAAATCTATTAAAAATGGGAAACCAGTAGCAGAATTATTGGATGAAATTCTGCTGCCAAGTGCATTAGCCATTCTAAAGGTATGAGGTCATTCAAAGGGTTGACTCTGCAGAATCAAAAAGGAACTCTTTAGTTGATCACACTGCCAAGGCAGCAGCTCTGCAAAACGAAAACAACCAATGAACTGATGATTTTTCTTTTCAGCCTCCAAGTAACCTCACTGACACCTTGTTAAAATTTCAGGGAGCTGTGCCAGAGAGAGGAAAGGACACACAGAAATAAAAAGGATGAACACTCGTCTCCAGTAAAGCCTATCCTTCTTAGGAGGGGCTCAATATCCTATTTTACAATATATTCATGAGTTAACTCATGGGAATCCAGATAAGATGGTATTGTGGGGTAAACATTTTTAGAAGCCTTCTTTTATGATAGCTTGGAAGGTTTATTCAAGGCGTACCAATTGCCCAAAATGTCCCCCAAGAAAGTTATTGCATAGTTCTCAAGGACATTTTCCATTACTTGCACAGTCTTTTGAGGTTTGGCAGATTGATTTTCTCCAGATGCCTTCTGCTCAAGGTTACCAGGACCTGCTTGTTATGATTTGTATATTTTCACACTGGGTTGAGGTATTCCCTTGTAGAAAGACCAGAGCACAACAGTAGGAAGACTGATTTTAGAACAGGTGACCCCCAATTGGGGGAGTTCCCTCAGAAATACAGAATGATGGAGGATCTCATTTCACTGGACAAGTTATCAAAGAAATTTGTAGGATTTGACATTTGATCATGAAACATTTCCACTGTGCTTATCAGCCCCAGTCTTCTGGGTTAGTAGGAAGAACGAATGGAGTGATTAAAACCTCTCTGAGAGAGCAGGTGGGAAAGTCTGTAAATCTGATTCATAGGTTTACAGGTCCCTATCCCATTCTTTAGCTCAAGATGGCATATAAAACTTCTCTTAACTTTCTTTCTTTGAACTTCTCATATATAGGGAGGTTTCTAACCCTCTTGGTCTTCCCTGGTGTCTCAGATAATAATGAATCTGCCTGCAATGCGGGAGACCCAGGTTTGATCCCTGAGTTGGGAAAATCCCCTGAAGAAGGGAATGGCTACCCACTAAAGTATTCTTGCCTGGAGAACTCCATGAACAGAGGAGTTTGGTGGGCTAACTCTATAAAGTCTCAAAGAGTTGGACACAACTGAGTGATTAATACTTTCACTTTCTAACTCTCTTATCTATGTGAGGTTTCTGCACATATTAAATTAAATTTGATTTCTCCTCTTAATCTATCTCCATCCCTTCATTCTTTCTCGAGTTATTTCTCCACTGATCTCCAGTAGCATATTGGGCACTTACTGACCTGGGGAGTACCTCTTTCAGTATCCTATCATTGTGCCTTTTTGTATTGTTCATGGGGTTCTCAGGCAAGAATACTGAAGTGGTTTGCCATTCCCTTCTCCAGTGGACCACATTCTGTCAGACCTCTCCACCATGACCCGCCCATCTTGGGTGGCCCCACACGGCATTGCTTAGATTCACTGAGTTAGACACGACTGTGGTCCTGTGATCAGAGTGGCGAGTTTTCTGTGATTATGGTTTTAGTGTGTCTGCCCTCTGATGCTCTCTCGCAACACCTACCGTCTTACTTAGGTTTCTCTTGCCTTGGATGTGGAGTATCTCTTCACGGCTGCTCCAGCAAAGCGCAGCTGCTGCTCCTTACCTTGGACGAGGGGTGTCTCCTCACAGCCGCCCCTCCTGACCTTGAATATGGAGTAGCTCCTCTCGGCCCTCCTGGGCCCGCGCAGCCGCTGCTCTTCCTCAGTGATCAATGCAAAGAAATAGACGAAAACAATACAATGGGAAAGACTAGAGGTCTTGTCAAGAAAATTAGAGATACCAAGGGAACATTTCATGCAAAGATGGGCTCAATAAAGGACAGAAATGGTATGGACCTAACAGAAGCAGAAGAAATTAAGAAGAGGTGGCAAGAACACAGAAGAACTGTACAAAAAAGATCTTCATGACCCAGATAATCACAATGGTGTGATCTCTCACCTAGAGCCAGACATCCTGGAATGCGAAGTCAAGTGGAAGCATCACTATGAATAAAGCTAGTGGAGGTGATGGAATTCCAGTTGAGCTATTTCAAATCCTAAAAGATGATGCTGTGAAAGTGCTGCACACAATATGCCAGCAAATTTGGAAAACTCAGCAGTGGCCACAGGACTGGAAAAGGTCAGTTTTCATTCCAATCCCAAAGAAAGGCAATGCCAATGAATGCTCAAACTACTGTACAATTGCACACATCTCACATGCTAGTAAAGTAATGCTCAAAATTCTCCAAGCCAGGCTTCAGCAATACATGAACCATGAATTTCCAGATGTTCAAGCTGATTTTAGAAAAGGCATAGGAACCAGAAATCAAATTGCCATCTGTTGGATTATCAAAAAAAAAAACACCTATTTCTGCTTTATTGATATGCATTTGACTGTGTGGATCACAATAAACTATGGAAAATTCTGAAAGAGATGGGAATACCAGATCACCTGACCTACCTCTTGAGAAACCTGTATGCAGGTCAGGAAGCAACAGTTAGAATGGACATGGAACAACAGACTGGTTCCAAATAGGAAAAGGAGTATATCAAGGCTGTGTATTGTCACCCTGCTTATTTAACTTATAACTTATAACTCAGAGTACATCATGAGAAATGCTGGACTGGAAGAAGCACAAGCTGGAGTCAACATTGCTAGGAGAAATATCAATAACCTCAGATATGCAGATGACACCAACCTTATGGCAGAAAGTGAAGAGGAATTAAAAAGCCTCTTGATGATAGTGACAGAGGAGAATGGTAAAGTTGGCTTAAAGCTCAACATTCAGAAAACTAAAATCATGGCATCCAGTCCCATCACTTCATGGCACATAGATGGGGAAACAGTGGTAACAGTGGCTGACTTTATTTTGGGGGGCTCCAAAATCACTGCAGATGGTGACTGCAGCATGAAATTAAAAGATGCTTACTCCTTGAAAGGAAAGTTATGACCAACCTAGATAGCATATTAAAAAGCAGAGACATTTACTTTGTCAATAAAAGTCCATCTAGTCAAGGCTATGGTTTTTCCAGTGGTTGTATATGTATACGAGAATTGGACTGTGAAGAAGGCTGAGCACTGAAGAATTGATGCTTTTGAACTGAGGTGTTGGAGAAGACTCTTGAGAGTCCCTTGGACTGCAAGGAGATCCAACCAGTCCATCCTAAAGGAGATCAGTCCTGGGTGTTCATTGGAAGGACTGATGCTGAAGCTGAAACTCCAATCCTTTGGCCACCTTATGTGAAGAGTTGACTCATTGGAAAAGACCGTGATGCTGGGAGGGAATGGGGGCAGGAGGAGAAGGGGATGACAGAGAATGAGATGGTTCGATGGAATCTCTGACTCAATGGGCATGAGTTTGAGTAAGTTCTGGGAGCTGGTAATGGACAGGGAGGCCTGGTGTGCTGCGATTCTTGGGGTTGCAAAGAGTTGGACACGACTGAGCGCCTGAACTGAACTGAACTTAATCTGTCTCATATCACCTTAATTCTTAGCCTAGCCAAAAGAACTTAGAAGGACAGAGGAAAGTTTCTTTTCCTCCCTGACATTCTACATGATAGATACTTCAGCATTCTTGCCTGTGCTGTGCTAAGTTCTGGGACACTGGGGTCTGTTAAGCTCCCATGGTCTCTGGAGTGTAAATTTCTTCATTCGAAGAGCTTAATCTTACTTATCTTCATATCTTCAGTTCCCAGCCAGTGGACACATCATGTAAGTACCTCATTAATATTTGTTAGGTAAATGAGTCATCTTGAGCTAAAGAAGTAGCCATTATAGGAAATCCCTTGGTAGTCCAATGAATGGTTAAGACACCACTTTCACTGCAGGAGTCACTGATTCAATCTCTGGTTTGGGAACGAAGATCCTACAAGCTGCTAGTTGTGTGGCCAAGAATAAACAAAAAAAGAAAATAGAAGTGGTGGTGGTTTAGTTACTAAAGAGTTAGTCACTTAGTCATCTCTGACTCTTTGTGACCCCATGGACTATAACCTACCAGGCTCCTCTGTCCATGGAATTCTCCAGGCAAGAATACTGGAGTGGGTTGCCATTTCCTTCTCCAGAGGTTCTTCCCAACCCAGGAAGGGTCTCCTGCATTGCAGGCAGATTCTTTACCGACTAAGCTATGAGGGAAGCCCAAATATAAGTAAATAAATACAAATAAAGAACTAGCCATTATACAGCTGGGTAAACCACATGGATGATTCTTATTTATATTTATTAATCTTATGTTTTGTGTTTTTTTTTTTCTCTTTCTCTTGTCTATAAAAAGAGGTTGAATGAATCACCTTCTAGCTCAGGTGTCCCAATTTCCTAATAATCTATACTTATTCTCTTGTCTTCTCACACTTAGACAACTTCCTCACAGAAGAGGGAACAAAAGGTAGGAGGCGTGAAGAGCAATGAAGAAAATGATGTGCACCTTTGTCACAACTTTCTTCCTTTCTCTGTTCATTCATTTGAAGAAAGTATGTATTGCTTTCTCTTGATAAATTCTGCAAAGTTTCAAAGATGGATTAAAACATCATCCATGTCTTTAATGAGCTCTCATGAAAGTTGTGAATATAGTCTTATTACTAAATGAGTATTTTCTAATAATGTATGTGCTATAATAATGATTAGAGAAAAGTGCTAGGGGAAAAAAAGTCTTTTACCTTCTTAATGGAGATCTGCTAAAGAATCAAACAGTAAGGAAGCATCTGAGCTGAGCTTTGGAATATAAATGAGAATTTAACAGGAATAAAAATGTAGGAAGGGCATTGCAAGTCAAGAAAGCTTGCACAGAAGACAAGAAATTATGCAAGTGAAAGTCTGTGTATTTCAGGATTCATGTGGGGTATGGAAAGACTGGATTTTTGTGTTGTGTTGTGTTGTGTGGTGTTGTGTGTCTGTTCGTGTTGTTGAGAGTGGTAAGACATAAGACGTAATTTTGTTTTCAATTCTGGTTAGCTGAGAAAAATCATTTGTGACTTTAAAATTTCCTTTTTTCTAAATGGTTTTGTTTACTATTTAAAAAAAATTTTTTTTCATTTATTTTTATTAGTTGGAGGCTAATTACTTTACAATATTGTAGTAGGTTTTGTCATACATTGACATGAATCAGCCATGGATTTACATGTGTTCCCCATCCCGATCCCCCCTCCCACCTCCCTCTCTACCCAATCCCTCTGGGTCTTCCCAGTGCACCAGGCCCGAGCACTTGTCTCATGCATCCAACCTGGGCTGGTGATCTGTTTCACCATAGATAATATACATGTTTCGATGCTATTTTTTAAAAATCAATTCCTTTCTGTCACATTTTCTATCCTTAATAAAAAAATGCTTATGGTTTATGAAATTCCTATAGGCGGCTGTTTGTTTTTATATATCTCTCCATTATTTTTGCTTTGGTTTCCTTTTGTATAAAACTTAGGAGAAATTGTTGCAGACTGATTCCAAGTTTAATATACAAGGTACTAATGCATATTCAAGGCAAAACTCATACATCAGCTTTCTTATTGTTTCCCACCCAGTGATTTTACTGTCCCTCAGCCAGCACTTCTACAAGAAAGAAAAGAATGGGTAGTAGGTTTTTAGCATTTTTGAAGAAAAACAAGGGAAACATCTCCTCCCAGAAGGCTCACAGAAGTGGCACAAACATCGGAGAGATAATTCTAGAATAGATGGGCGATGTTTGAAAACTGAGGATAAGTATTGAGAATAACTGCCACAGAAAGCACTTGTTAAAGGAGGATCTGAGTTGTCAATTCTGATGTAAACAATGGAGAATTAAAAGATGGTGTAAGAAGCATTCACAGTGCTGATTATCCCTCCTGTTCTTTTAGCCTATTTGATTTTTGGTGTGTTAAAATCATCTGTCTTGCAGACCTGCCTCCTACTCCTAATTAATTCCAAATCCAATCTCAAGAGCCCATTTCCTTTCCATCTACAAGGAGGCTGATAAGTATCAGAAGGCATTTGGCCATCTCAGCCTGTGACCATTAGAAGGAAAATCTTCTGGGATGCATTAGTGCTGCTGGCTGGCAGCAGCCAGATGGGAAATAAATTGGTTCAGAGGTTTAGGGGCAAGCAGTGGAACTGCATTATTAGAGGAGAAAGTGAAGAAACCTCAAATTTCAGACTTTGTCATTTGCTTTGTACTTATAAGCCACGATATGGGGGCAGTTGGGCTCCCTGGGGCTCAGTTAGTAAAGAATCTGCCTGCAATGCAGAAGACCCTGGTTGGATCCCTGGGCCAGGAAGATACCCTGGAGAAGGTAATGGCAACTCACTCCAGTATTTCTACTTGGAGAATCCCATGGACAGAGGAGTCTGGCAGGCTTTAGTCCTTGGGGTCACAAAGAATTGGACATGACTGAGAGAATAACACTTTCACTTTCATTTTCTTCATGATGGGAGTTGCTGTGTTGTAGGACAATGAATTTGTGGAAAGACAAAAGGGAAAAATATCCTCAATTTGCTCTGCGCAGATAGTCTCTGTTGGACCTCAGGAATTCCCAACATTAGCCTGCATTTTCTTTAATACTATATTCTTACTGACTTAACATTCAAATATTTTGAGATTTTTTTTGATAAGAATATGTCTCATATTATTTATTTGCAAAATAAGGGTCCTGGGATGGTCCAGTTCTAAGATCACATCTGTGCTGTGCTTAGTCACTTCAGTCATATCTGACTCTTTGTGACCCCATAGACTGTAGCCCACCAGTCTCCTCTGTCCCTGGGATTCTCCAGGCAAGAATACTGGAGTGGGTTGTCATGCCCTCCTCCAGGAGATCTTCCCAACCCAGGGATTGAACTCAGGTCTCTGACATTGCAGGCAAAGTCGTTAGCTCTTTATCATCTGAGCCACCAGGGAAGGCCAAGAATACTGGAGTGGGTAGCCTATCCCTTCTCCAGGGAATCTTCCTGGCCCAGAAATCAAACCATGATCTCCTGCATTGAAGGTGGATTCTTCACCAACTGAGCTTCCAGGGAAGCTCTAGCATTCTGTCTGTCTCTGATTATCCACGTTTCCATTGGTTGGTGGCATGTGATTATGGATACTCCTCCAGCATATGTGTGTTTCTGGCAATTTGATGTGTGTGGGTGGACTCATCTCTCTAAGTTTCTGAAAATGTTTATGGCCAATTTCCTGTGTTTTAAAAATACCAGTGATCCACCAAAATCAATTTTCTTAATCAAAAAACACCTGGAAGTATCAGTTGCCTTACTTACAGGTATAGAAGGGAATATTTCATTCAAACATGAGCACGATAGAGGACAGAAGCAGTAAGAACTTAATAGAAGCAGAAGAGATTAAGAGGAGGTGGCAAGAATACACAGAAGAACTCTACAAAAAATGTCTTAATGACCCAGATAATCATGATGGTGTGGTCACCCAACTAGAGCCGGACAACCTGGAGTGTGTAGACAAATCAGCCTTCTTTAGGAAGCATTACTACAAACAAAGCTAGCAGAGGTAATGGAATTCCAGCTGAGTTATTTAAAATCCCAATAGATGATGCTATTAAAGTGCTGCACTTAACATGTCAGCAAATTTGGAAAACTCACGGGTGGCCACAGGATTGGAAAAGGTCAGTTTTCAATCCAACCCCAAAGAAATGCAATGCCAAGAAATGTTCAAACTACCATACAATTGCACTCATTTCACATGCTAGTAAGGTTATGCTCAAAATCCTTCAAGCTAAGCTGCAACAGTACGTGAACAGAGAACTTCCCAATGTACAGGCTGAATTTAGAAAGGGCAGAGGAAGAAGAGATCAACTGCCAACTTTCATTGGATCATAGAGAAAGCAAGGGAATTCCAAAAAAAAAAAAAAAAAGAAATCTACTTCTGCTTCATTGACTATGCTAAAGCCTCTGACAGTGTGGATCACAGAAAACTGTGGAAAATACTTAAAAAGACAAGAATACCAGACCATATTACTTGTCTGCTGAGAAATCTGTATGCAGGTCAAGAATCAACAGTTAGAACTGGACATGGAAAAACTGACTGGTTCAAAATTGGGAGAGGAGTACGTCAAGGCTGTATATTGTCACCCTGCTTATCTAACTTATATGCAGAGGACATAATGCAAAATGCCGGGCTGGATAACTCATAAGCCGGAATCAAGATTACCAAGAGAAATACCCAAAATGTCCGACATGCAGATAATACCATTGTAATAGCAGAAAGTGAACTAAAGAGCCTTTTGATGAGGGTGAAAGAGGAGAGTAAAGAAGCTAGTTTAAAACTCAAAATTCAAAAAATTAAGATCATAGTGTCTGGTTCAAGGCAAATAGCAGGGGGAAAAGTGGAAGCAGTAATAGACTTTATTTTCTTGCACTCCAATATCACAGTGGACAGTGACAGCAGTCATGAAATTAAAAGACGCTTGCTCCTTGGAAGGAAAGCTGTGACAAACCTAGACAGCATATTAAAAAGCAGAGACATCACTTTGCCAGCAAAGGTCCAATTAGTCAAAGTTATGTTTTCACCAGTAGTCACATATGGATGTGATATTTGGACCATAAAGAAGGCTGGGCACTGAAGAATTGATGCTTTTGAGTTGTGGTGTTGGAGGAGACTCTTGAGAGTCCTTTGGACAGCAAGGAGACCAAACTAGTAATCCTAAAAGAAATCAGTCTTGAATATTCATAGGCTACCTTTGGCAAAGAGCCAATTCATTGAAAAAGACCCTCATGCTAGGAAAGATTGAAGGCAAAAGGAGAAGAGGGTGGCAGAGAATGATCAGATGGTTAGATAACATCAGTGACTCAATGAACATGAATTTGAGCAAACTCTGGGAGATACTGAAGGAGATGGAAACCTGGCATGCCACAGTCCATGGGGTCAAAAAAGGTCAGACACGATTTAGCAACTGAACAACAACAACAATAGACATAGAAAGCAAAAATAGAAGGTATTCTTTAGAATTGTTGAGCTTTAAAAGTTAGTAATGCAGCATACTAGTAAAATGCCACCTGAGATATCTTCTGTCCATGTACTGAGGCTAAGCTAAGGCGTGGGGATAAAATATTCAGCACTGCCTTACTTGTAGTGAAGCAAAAAGAAGAGAGAGAGAGGAAGAAAGAAAAAGAATGAGCTTACTAAATGGAGAGAAGTAAGGTGAGCAAAGAGGTGAAAATAGAAGTGATGCACCCAGGGAACCATCAGTAAATCAAACTCTTCGAAGGTCCCTGACCGAAAATGTAGCAAACAGTCAGCCTTCAAGGTAAACACACACTGAGTGTGTTGGGTGATTGCAGAAGAAATAGAAAGGGTGTCTGTCTTCCCAAAGCCATCATCCCTGCTAAGTGAATCTTCAGTATGCTTTAAAGCACACTAAAGTCTCTACTTTCACAATTAGAACTGTGGTTTCCCTAGTACATCCCAGTGGAGGAATTAATACATTGGCCTAAATACAATCTAAAACCCAAGTTAGCATTGCCAAAACATTTACATTTCAAGGATCAGGAACAAAATCAAAATAAAAAATATTAGAAGATAATGACATAGGTACTTTCCTATGATTTATTTTGACAAGTCCATTAAATCAAAAAGCTGTACAGTAGTAATGAAATCATCATAGAATGGACATTTTATTGTGGTTAGAATTCATCCATGAATCGGCATTTGGACCAGTTGAGAAATTTTCCCTAGATAGCAGTACTTTGCTTTTTGTTTTGTAAACATAATATAAATGGTCATAATTTTTTCACCTGAGGAGTAAAATATGATGGACAGAAATCATAAGTAAAATAAATGCCAACCAGAATAAAAATGTTTCAGTAAATGCAGGAATTTTTTTGTTAGAATATTCTAGCAAAATACTTCTAAGACTATTTAGGAAATTAAATGATGAAATCTCAGATACTCATTATGTGTAAACACTAATGATAGATCAATGAATGGTTCAGTTCAGTTCAGTCGCTCAGTCGTTTCCGACTCTTTGCGACCCCATGAATTGCAGCACTCCAGGCATCCCTGTCCATCACCAACTCCTGAAGTCTACCCAAACCCAGGCCCATCGAGTAGGTGATGCCATCCAGCCATCTCATCCTCTGTCGTCCCCTTCTTCTCCTGCCTCCAATACCTCCCAGTATCAGGGGTCTTCTCCAATGAGTCAACTCTTCGCATGAGGTGGCCAAAGGATTGGAGCTTCAGCTTCAGCATCAGTCCTTCCAATGACCACCCAGGACTGATCTCCTTTAGGATGGACAGTTGGATCTCATTGCAGTCCAAGGGACTCTCAAGAGTCATGTATCTTGGTGCTAATGGAAGAAAACCCAGCTGAGTCTTTTTTCATAAACATAAATGAAGCAGTACTTGAAAATTAGAAACCAGTTGTCCAGCTTTCATGCTTCTGAAGAAAATTTGTTTGAATAAAAACTCAGTTTGGGAGCACCTGGAGCCCCATACATAAAGTACCAGTGCATATAGATTTGTCAGAAACAATTCCTCTCAAGCAGTTCCAATTTTCTCTGTCTAAATAATTTGCTTTATAAACAGGGAGGAGTTGGCATAAGTAAATAGCATCCATTTTTTATTTTAATAAGACATAATTAAAGTATATTAAAGTAATTATAGGAAAATGTCAAATCAAACAGGATGACACTGTATTACATGAACTTTCTACTGTATTTTACACATGTAGAAATCATCAAAATGTACACAAAATGCATACACAAGTGACGTCAGTATCTTTTAACAGCATTCAGTATTGGATAAAGATTAAAGAGTTCTTTAAAACTTCACTGCAGTGCGTGCAAAGTTGCTTCAGTCATGTCCGACCCTTTGCGACCCTCTGGACCGTAGCCCACCAGGCTCCTCTGTACATGGGATTCTCCAGGCAAGAATACTGGAGTGGGTTGTCTTGCCCTCCTCCAGGAAATCTTCCAACCTAGGTATTGAACCAGTGTCTGTTATGTTTACCTGCATTGGCAGGCAGGTTCTTTACCACTAGTGCCACCAGTAGATTGGTATAAATTACTGATTATAATGTGAAGAATTTTTAAGGAATAGGGTGTATCTTTATAATTCATTTTTTTTCATTAAAAGATTTAAATCATGGCATAATTGCAAAATTGCAGACTATTTTTTTTTTAACTCCACATATCTATTATTCTAGTGTCAGTTGGTGAATGGTGCTGATTGATTTAGGTTGCAAATGTGTTGATCTTATTCTGGGAATAGAATGCTGGGAGAAGCATGGATATACCACAAACTGTATTTTTTTTTTAATTTAGTGCTTTATTTGATTATTTCAGTCTCCCAAATGCTCATTTATGTTTTATTTATTCTCATAGCCACTAATCTTAAAATCAATTCCTATTTTATCCTTTGTGATACTGTCTCTCTCGGGTAATATTTTACACTTGGAGAGAAATCTAACTCTTGGAAAGTGCTAAAATCATTATCATACATCATCTAATAAACCCCACTGTCATTCGCTCCATTTCACAGATCTTGAATAAATGAGACTCAGGTTGAAATGACTTGATCAAATTCACATAGTAATGATGGGGTATGGGCATTATTCTGGGTCTTCTTACTAGAACCCTGTCTTTCATTCCATAACATTGAGCTGTGAGCTCTGGTCTTGAAGGTGGAGGAGGTAAAGGGAGCAAATGTCCTTTGAACTGGGCCTATCTGGTAGCTCAGACAGTAAAGAATCCACCTGCAGTGTGGGAGAACTGAGTTTGAAACCTGGGTTGGGAAGATCCCCTGGAGCAGGGCATGGCAACCCACTCCAGTATTCTTGCCTGGAGAATCCCCAAGGACAGAGGAGCCTGGCGGGCTGCAGTCCATAGGGTGGCAGAGTCAGACATGACTGTGTGACTAAGCACGCACACACATCCTTTGAACGACACTTGGGGGTCTCCAGTAATGCTCTCAGTCCATATTTTATCGGTTCAGAGGTGCCATCTAGAGGTAAAGAGAATGAAAAAAGTATATTTTCTATTTTTGTCTTTAAAGAAATATTTGTGAGAAAAGACTATGCTTCCAATTCTTGCTTTCAAAATGTAAAGTATCACAATTAAACTGAGAACTAATAGAAACAATGATTAGATTACTATTAAATTACATTCACTAAATGTTTACTTTTACCTTTTCTTTCTCCTAAGCACATGTTTGCCTGGTCCATTTTCAAAATCTCTGCTCCATAAGTTTTAAGCAACTTTCTCAGTTCAGTTCAATTCCATCGTTCAGTTATGTCCGACTCTTTGTGACCCCATGGACTGCAGCACGCCAGGCTTCCTGGTCCATCACCAACTCCTGGAGCTTGCTCAAATTCATGTCCATCGAGTCGGTGATGCCATCCAACCATCTCAACTTCTGTTATCCCCTTCTCCTGCCTTCAATCTTTCTCAGCAAAAGGGTCTTTTCTAGTGAGTCAGTTCTTCGCATCCTTTCAAATCAAAACTTCTTTCACTACTTGTTGAAGTATCTACACTCTGTGCCATTTATCTCTATTCTCTCCTGAAATTTATCCTGATGTGCCTTTTATTCACTTATTTTTTTGCCATGCCACAAGAATAGTGGGAACTAGTTCCCTGACAAGGGACTGAATCTAGGTCCTAGGCAGTGAAAGTACAGAGTCTTAACCACTGGATTGGCAAGGGATTTCTCTGAATTGCCTTTTAGAAGAACCATATACTATTTCACTATTCATATACATAAAAAAATCTTGAATTGATTCATAACTCTGAATTCTTTAAACAAATGGCTTTTTTGGTGCAAAATTCTTATTTTTACATCATAAAAGCATGAGTATTAGAGACATCGAATAAAATTCTAAATGAAAGCTTTATCACCTGATCTGGATGCTACTCAAAACCAGCAACTTTAATTTTCCATGTAAGTCATTATAATATTCCATGTAAGTCAATTTAGATATTGACATGACTATGAGAAAGTCTTAATTCTGAAATAAAATTGAAAGTTTAAGCATGAATAAAGTTCTGCAGAGGAGAGGTGTATGAGCAAAATAGGTTTTAAAATGGTAATCCAACATTTCTTTCTTTTATTACTTAAATAGAAGTATAACTTGCATAAAGAATGCGAAGTGCACTAAACATAGTTGTGTAGGGTGATGATTCATGTATCAACAAGCCAGGTTAAGATGTAGACCATACCAGCCTCCAAAGGCCTTCAATGCTCCTTTCTCATCAATATCTTCCACAAATAGTAACTATTATTTTGACATCTGTAGCCATGGATTAGTTTTGCCTATCACTGAACTTCATAAAAATTGCATTTTGATGGATGTGTCCGATTGTATCTGATTTGTTCCTCAATATTCTCCATGTGAGAGTCATCCACACTGCTTTGTATAGTTAGGCCTAGTGCATTCTTACAGCAATATTTTCAAACCAGAAGTCATGATTCAACATGTACTTTATTTTTACCAAAATGTGAGAAAGAAAATATGTGCTACTATTTCCAAACAGTTTGTGATAATCAACATTGGAATAAAAAAAAATTTTTTTAAGGTTTTCAAACACAATATATTTTCTGTGTTCCATTTTTGTTGTTTTATAATTTTCTTTGCGTTTACAGTAATAAAGCCCTTCTTGTTTTGCTTACTATCCTATTAGTGCAGTTTAATTCAGTCACTCAGTCGTGTCCGACTCTGCGACCCCATGGACTCCAGGCTTCCCTGTTCATCACCAGCTCCCAGGGCTTGCTCCAACTCATGTTCATCAAGTCAGCAATGCCATCCAACCACCTCATCCTCTGTCATTCCCTGCTCCTCCTGCCTTCAATCTTTCCCAGCATCAGGGTCTTACTATCCCATGACTAAAGTTATTATTTTCACTTTTATAAAAAACTATATTAAAAAAATTATTTTCATGAGTTCTATTTAAGAAGTGCATTCATGGCTAAAATGAGATGTGAAAATTTAGAATTGATCAAAATGAGGGGAAAATAAAACAGATTATACTTAAAACTGCACACAGTTTAAACTTGGATCTAGGAAAATTGAACTATGTAAAGGAAATGTTCATAAGAGGAAACTCAAAATGGGAAAAGTTATATTTGTTAAAATCAGATGTCATAAAATAAAATGATTAATGTTTTATTTCAAAATATATTTGGAAAATAATTTATCCAGAAACATATAATTTTATAAACAAATCAAAAATGGAAAAAATTGTAATCTATTGATCAGAAATTAGTTAACAGCAAGCAGCTAAAAACCTGTTTAAAATCAACTTAACTGATTAAATATTTGTTTCATGCATTCAGTCTAAGTTTGGACTAAGTTGCAGTTTGTATAGCAGCCTAAAAAGAGTCATCCTCTTTTTATCTGCCTGCCAATATACCTGAGTCATTTTTTTTTCCCATGGTGACTAAAATAGCTGCTTCTTCCTCAGTAATACCATTCATATATAAGTTATGAAAAAAGAGAAGGCAAAAGTTACAAAGGACAAAAAACACAAGGGATCTAACACATGAGAAAAGTTCTCCTAGCCACCACCCACCACTGTGCAGCTTCCTTTTATATTTCACTGACCGGAAGTGGATCATGTGACCACTCTTAGCAGCAACACCATCTGGATAAGTGAGTCTTCCAAGTTTTCTACCTAGATAGTAGAGGAACATATAGGCTTCCCTGGGGGCTCAGTGGTAAAGAATCTGCCTGTAATGCAGGAGACAGGAGTTTGATCCCTGGGTCAGGAAGATCCCCTAGAGAAGGAAATGGCAACCCACTCCAGTATTCTTGCCTGGGAAATCCCATCAACAGAGGAACCTGGCAGGCTACAGTCCACGGGGTCACAGAGTCAGATATGACTGAACACGCATGTGCATGTACAATTGTTCTTTACATAAATAGTTATATTAAAGTTTGAATAATTTTGCCTAAAATTCTTGTGTTTATAAGCCGATTAAAGTAGTCACATTGCAAAATAGCAAGAAAGACACTTCTAATGGTCCAGATGATGAGCAGAAAATGGAAATTACTTTCTAAACATTTGTTTACTATTAAAAAGTAGGATCTTAAACTTGTTTAGTGATAATTGGTGAAATTACACTGAGCACAGTTACAGCTCTTTAGTTTTAGGATCCATAAAAACAAAGTATTTAAGAGAAATATGGGAAGCTATGGTCAGGCATCTTCACATTGCATCATGATATCATCATCTTGAGGTCTACTGATTCTTCCTGAAGGCTGATTATCTTTTAGCTGTATAGCTGTTCAGTGCCCCATATCTCGAATATATTGAGATAATATTCCACCTAGCTTAGCTGGTCGTGGTAAACTCTAACTTGCTTTCATTATTTTGTTGTCTTTCTCTATGTCAACATACCTAGCTTTGTCATCTCAGTTTTTCTTTCCTTTCATATGACATCTAGTAAAAAATGACTGTAGAAGGACAATAATTTTATTTTCTTAATTTGTTTCTTATCTTTATATTTGCCCTATTCTTGTAAGCCACTTAACGTTCTTTTGTTAAGGACCTGAGGTTCTATACTAATCTATATTTTAAGCCAGTGTTTTTATTTTGAAGTCTCTGTGGATTTGTTTTTGCTGTTAATACCATGGAGAGAAGTTGAGCTCTTCTTTACCTAATTTCATAGGAAATTTATTAATTTTCGGAGATAGTTTTGAAATATGAATAATTTTATATACTAATGTTCATAGATGTGCATTATTGATAAAGAATTTAATAAAGTTTGAAGAAGCATAGAATGAAATATGAATTTCTTGAGCTCTGGTGATACCTAATAAATAAAGGTGAACGTAATTAGTTAGTGAGTTAGTTAGTTCAGACGCTCAGGCGTGTCCGATTCTTTGCGACCCCATGAATCACAGCACGCCAGGCCTCCCTGTCCATCACCAACTCCCGGAGTTTACTCAAACTCATGTCCATCGAGCCGGTTATGCCATCCAGCCATCTCATCCTCTGTTGTCCCCTCTCCTCCTGCCCCCAATCCCTCCCAGCATCACGGTCTTTTCCAATGAGTCAGCTCTTTGCATGAGGTGGCCAAAGTACTGGAGTTTCAGCTTCAGCATCAGTCCTTCCAATGAACAGTCAGGACTGATCTCCTTTAGGATGGACTGGTTGGATCTCCTTGCAGTCCAAGGACCTCTCAAGAGTCTTCTCCAACACCACAGTTCAAAAGCATCAATTTTTTGGTGTTCAGCTTTTGTCACATAATAATAATAGTATTCAGTTAAAGTAATCACTGTTTGAAAGGATTATTGAATTTATAGAGTCAACTATAAAGATTTTTTATAGTTTTATATTTTATATTATATACATATTATATATATACTATATATTATATTTATGTTCTATATCATATATGTTATATAGTTTTATATTTATATATTTTTTATTTTATTAAGATCTCTTTTTTACTGCTAATAATTTTTTGTACCTCAAGTACTGGAAGACTTTATTAGATATAGGGTTACTCTGGTGGCTTTGTGATAAAGAATCCACCTGCAATGCAGGAGACACAGGAGATGCTGGCTGGATCCCTGGGTCAGGAAAATCCCTCGGAGGAGGGCATGGCAACCCAATCCAGTATTCTTGCCTGGAGAATCCCATGGACAGAGGAGCCTGGCTGGCTATAATCCATGGGGTCACAGCATCAGACAAGACTGAAGTGACTGAGCATGCATGCATGCATATTACATATAAGAGGATTTCCTTACAAAGCTTTAATTAGAGGTAACATTTGTTTTTGCATTATGTGGCTTTTATGTTACCTCCAGTTTGAAAGTCCATAAAAAATGGCACTACCTATAGAAAGATTTATGATTCTTCCTAAGGTCAATGCACCCAGAACCTGGATGGTTATAAATTAACTTCTAAAAATTTAGCATAGGCTATTGATATACGACTTGTCACTTCCAGGCTTGATTTAGTTTCTGGGGAAGCATTAAATACCAGGTGAACTTTCTTAATAGATTCAGTAAGAGAATGACATGGACAAAATGTAGAGGAAAAAGAAGGAAAAATATGAGTTGTTTCAGGCACTCCAGGACTACAGCTTAAGCTTTGCATTCAGTGAAAATTTGCAAAGTTCTGGCATATGTGAAAAGTTCTTAGAATGTCTATCAGGAGTGTGTATATGTGCCTATACATGCATGTGATGTGGTGTGTGCATGCAAGTTAATGTGCAAGCATGTGGGTGATATATGGATTCTGTATGCATAAGAAACCTGAGATTCTCGAGAAAAAAAAAATTAGATATACTGGGAAGAGGGTCATCCTCTAGTGCCAAACCATCAAGATGCATAAATCACCTATTAAAACTCCAAGTGATATCTTAGTTGGGTAAGAATCACAACTTGGGAATTCACACTGGGAAAAAAGATCACAAGGATACACAGTGGTTCATTCATTCATTTACTAAACAAATGGCTATAAAGATACAGCAAAGAAAAAGTTGACAGAATTCCTTCCATCCTGGAGCTTATATTCTAGTGTGGATGCAATCATTAGGGTAAACAATCCAAATACATTGTGTGTGTTGTTGTTTAGCAGCTTAGTCGTGTCCAACTCTTTTGTGACAGCATAGACTGTAGCCTGCCAGGTTCCTCTATCCATGGGATTTCCCAGGCAAGAATATTGGAGTGGGTTGCCATTTCATTCTCCAGGGGATCTACCTGACCCAGGGATTGAACCTATGTCTCCTGCATTGCTAGATGGATTCTTACCACTGAGCCAGCAGGGAAGCCCACATTGTGTATTAGATGGTGAGAAATATGGTGGAAGAAAATATAGCACAGAAGGGGAGAAAGGAGAGTGGATTGAGGAAGAGCAGTTGTAATTTTAGTTTGGATGGTTATGGAAGTCTGCAGTAAAAAGATGGCACCTGACTATAGGACTGAAAGAGATGAGGGAGTAAGCTCTGCCAATCCCTAGTGAAGAGGATTACAATGTAGTAGTAAGAACGATGTAATGTTGAAATGGTAAGTGCAAAGTTGCTGATGTAGAGCATGCCTTGAAAGATAGCTGTGAAGACAGTGAGATAAGAGAGGAAACAGAAAAGACATTGGGCAGTCTCACGATCTATTATTTCAGCTCATCCTGACTCCTCTGTGGAGAGGATTCTGAAGGGGGCAATGGCACAATAAAGAATTTGGGCTAGGAGAGGAGGCAGCTTTACTAATCTCAGTTAGAGATGATGCTGTCTTGGGCCAAGGTAACAGCAGTGAAAATGGTGAAAAGTGGCTGTACTCTAAAAATAGAGCCAACAGAATTGCCTAGTGAATGAAGGTGTAACCTGGGAGGACACCAAAGTTTTGGGCCTGAGCAGAGCAGGAGTTTAGCGTTTACTGAGATGGATAAGATTGCAGGAGTTGTAAATTTGGGGGCAAACCTCAGAGAGATTCACTTTTGGATATATCAACTAGCGTTATTGCTGTTGAGCGGCCAAGTGGTGTCCAAATCTTTGAGACCCCATGGACTGCAACCAGTTATCCGCTGGTCATGTGGTTCCAGAGTTTGGAGAAAAGATTGGAAGGTATTGACTGGAATTATTTATTTGGATCTACATAAAAATTTTATGGATACTCTTCACAGTCTTGGGTGGGTGGACTCATGAAAATAGCTGAAGATCAAAAGAAAATAAAACCTGAACAGGTAATGATGTTTCATGTTTATTTAGTTCAGTCCTCAGAGTCTCAAACTAGAAAGAAATATGTCAATAATAAATCAAAGATATTTATGTGATAATGCATTCAATATTCTTATCACAGTGTTTTATTCACAGTAGTCACCAACTAATTATTATTTTTATTTTTAGAAATTATTTTAGGAGCAAAAAATGTTTTGAGGAAGATTTTTAGAAAACTAAAAGTAGAATGACCTTATCAACATCACTTCTAAATATATATATTAAAAAAAAGAAGACAGGGTACTGAGAGAAAGATAAATACTGCATACTTTCACTTATATGTGGAATCTTAAAAAAAGAAAAGTCAAACTCACAGAAATAGAGAGTGGAAAATTGGTTGCAAGGGACTTGGGATAGGGGAAATAAGTTGATAAAAGGGTACAAATTCAGTTTTTTCTCAGAATAAGATCTTAGAATCTAATGTAAACATGGTGATTGTATTTGATAATGACATATTGTATTGTATATAAAGCTTGGTTTCAAACAAACACACACACACACGTGAAGATAAATACCTGAGGTTAAGAATGTGCTAAATAGCTGGGAGAGCATTTTATAATGTATATGCATAAAAATCACCAAGTAGTATTCTTTAAAAGTCTTATAAATTTATTACTCAAATATACCTCAATAAAGCTAATGTTTTTTAAAATGGAAACAATCCAAACATCCATCATTTGATAGTAAAACAAAATGCAGCACAGTTATACAATGGAATTCTACCATCAGTGAAAAGAAATGAAGTATTCGTACATGCTGGGCTTCCCTGGTGACACAGACAGTAAAGAATCCACTTGCGATGAGGGAGACTTGGGTTCCATCCCTAGGTTGGGAAGATTCCCTGGAGAAGGGCATGGCAACCCGCTCCAGTATTCTTGCCTGGAGTATCCACATGAACAGAGGAGCATGGTAGGCTACTGTCCAAGGGGTCGCAAAAAGTCAGACGCAACTGGGCTACTAAGCAAGGCACTCATACATGTTATGACATAGGTGAAGCACAAAAACATCATGTTCAGTGGAGAGCCTGGACAAAAAAGACCACATATTGTTTCATTCCATTTATATGAAATATTCAGAAAAGGCAAATTTTTAGAGATTAAAAAATAGATTAATAGCTGCCTGGCAGTAGGAGTGGAGAGGAGGAATGACTAAGAGTGAGCAAGAAATTTCTTTTGGGGGATAATGGGTATGTTATGAAATTAGCTTATTGTGATGGTTGCACAATTCTATAACTTTAGTGTTATTGAAAATTGCACTTAAATTTTATGGCATGAAAACTATATGTCAACAAAGCATTTTTTGTAAGAAAGAAAAAATGCTCTGTGGATTAGTAAAATCTAGTATTAAGAATGTTGTTTAAATATGCTGTGGTTTAAAAAAAATAGATTTTTTTTTTGGCAGAAAAATACTTTTCCAAGGAAAGTACAATTTTTGTTAGGTATGCGGAAACTCGAGTTTCTCAAGAAGAAACAAACCTAATTGTCAAAAATTACAGATGCATATCACTACTCTATCACTAGGAGTCAATCAGAAAAAGCTTTTTTTTTTTTAAAGGAAGATATTTTGCAACCATGCAGGACCCTATGGGGCTTTCCCAGGACAGGTCTTCTCCCATAGCTTTAGCTCCTCTCTGAAGTACCTAGATAAGACTAATTGATGCATATTCCTTAATTGTTTTGCAGATGTGAAAAAAACCCATCAAATGGAAAATGTTAACTACTTGATGACCTTGAGCACTTAGCCCCAGGTCTTCTGGAGCCTAAAGACTTAACCCTTGTGACACCACCTTTTTCATTCACCATCAGTCAGTCAGAATTGTGTGTGAGCTGACCACATACACTGTGGCTCCCTTCTGTCATCTGATCTTTAACCATACTTTGCCACAGTCCTTCTCAGAACTTGGTTTTTTTAGAGCATGAGCCACCCCATGGCCCTGCAGTAAACGTTCCTCTGCTCCAAACTCAAACATTTCAGTTTGCTTGGCATCTCTGGGTCAGGCATGTGAACTTAAGCTAATAATTTGAACATGCAAAATGGTTGTTGTTCAGTTGCTCAGTCGTGTCTGACTCTTTGTGACCCCATGGATTGCAACATGCCAGGTTTCCCTGTCCTTCAACAACTAGATATCCAATTTCCTTAGGATAACTTGGCCTCTCTCTGGGTTAGGCACATGAACTTGAGCTAATAATTTGAACAAGTAAGATTAGCTATTACAAAACTTGTATTTTTGATTTAAATGGCTTTAGTTTGTTGCTTTCTCTCAGAAATCTTTAACGCTCACTGCAAAGAATGAGCAATTGTAATCAGTTAACTAAATGGATGGGAAATATTTTCTTGGCACTAAAGCTATGCTTTCAAAATATGATATTGGCGAAGACTCTTGAGAGTTCCCCAGACTGCAAGGAAATTAAACCAGTCAATCATAAAGGACATCAAACCTGAATAGTTATTGGAACGACTGATGCTGAAGTTGAAGCTGCAATACTTTGGCCATCTGATGTGTAGTCGACTCATTGGAAAAGACCCTGATGCTGGGAAAGTTTGAGGGCAGGAGGAGAAGGGAGGGTGACAGTGGATGAAATGGTTGGATGGCATCACCAACTTGATGTACATGAGTTTGAGCAAGCTCCTTGAGATGGTGAAGGACAGAGAAACCTGTCCATGGGGTCACAAAGAGTTGGACACGACTGAGCGACTGAACAACAAAAAAAGCTATGCACTTAACAGCATCTAAATACTGCAGGTGGAAATAGAATATCCCACTTTAATATTCTTAATATTCAGTTTCTTCTCCTGGACCAGAGCACACTTTTGAGACACTTTTGCAGTTCAGGTGGGACCGCCTCGGCTCTGGTCAAGGGAAGGTAAGTGAACATGACATATTTATGTGACCATGTGACATCTTGCCTCTCCCATGTTCCCTTTCCCCCGTTACTGTGATCTTGGAGGCTGTACTGAGGCTAGTGGCATTCTGGGGTGATAAGAATCTGGATTGCAGAGTCACTGCTTGTGTATTCCTGTTCAGGATAATGGTGTGACCTGATTGGTGTTGAATGAGAAAATTTTAATGTTAAGGCATTGGGATTATAGAGTTTTGTGTAACTGTGTATTTGTCTGGCTTATACTGCAATTCCATTTAATCCAACTCTGAACATATACCATATTCCTAATTTGGGAATGCTTTCAGGGCCTTCTGTTAATAACACTTCTATTTGTCACACAGAAATGTGAGCCAATCTTCTGGCCTTCAAGGGTCAACAAACACAGATGGCCCATAATCTTCTGTTCATGCCAACATTTTAAAACACTCTTGCCTTTTGTTTTGGCTGAGTTGAGTTCAGACTGCATTCTGGTCTTTGTCTCTTCTGGCAGTAGTCTTAAATGAGTCTTATTTCTTACTTGTTTAACTTTTCCCAGTGCAATTTTGACTATGACAAGAATGACTACTGACGATATGCTTTAAACTGGCAAGTATGCTACTCATTGCAAGGTGTCTACAGGTTCTGCTGAACTAGTTCTAGTGGGAAGATAATTTATATTAACATTCTAGCTCTGTACACCTATTAGCCATTGTGGAAAAGACACGATCCTTGGCTTTCAGTATTTTCTACACACTGATATGAAAACATGATTGAGTTCACGATGGTTGGACAGAGTGGACTAGCTGAACTACTCTCTGAGCCTTTTGTCTGTACTGTCACCAGTGAGCTATAGCCTGGATAATTAACCTGGACTCATTTTCTGAAGACTATGGATGGGTACTATCAAGATAGTAGCAGGATAGACTAGCAGAATATAGAGTATGGGGATGAAATGGGGTGAAATGAAATAAAATTTGGAAGCTAAAAGCAAATTCAAGCATATTGTATTAAAACAAATGTCAGAGGATAAAAAGAAAATGGAAAAGGAATTTGGAAAACGTTGCTGACCTTATAGAGATGGGCTGCAAGGACTTTCCTTGATGTCCCCATGGCTTGGGCCTGGGTAGAGTTACAGCTGTCCTGGCAGCCGTATTGTCTCATGCAAACTTCAACCACCTTTCCCATGTTCTCATCTGAGATTTGCCACTCAGTAACAGTCTCATTCATAAGTGGTAGTGATAAATACCCCCAATATTTTAAGAAAACATATTTAGATATATAATTTGACTCTATTCTTTGACTTGGACTAGAAAAGAAGTTTTATTTTGTTAAATATGAACCAAAGTATGGTTTGACAAACTTCAGCCATAAGTGAGGCAAATGTCATATGCTGTGTGCTTGGCCAAGGTTTTAGATATGAGAATTTTAGATGTGAGAATTTAGTTTTTGGTACATTCTTCATCATATTTGGGACAATACATTTAAATTAAACTACATAATTCTTGACACATATAAATCCTATAATTATTAATCACAAGTATTTATTAACTGGAGTGGTCATATAACCTATCATTCAAATGCTTAAGGGTGAAAGGAAGTGCAGATAATTTTTCTGGAGTGCTGGGTGTACTCAGAATGTCCCGAATAAAGACAGACATCAGATAGCCTATTGTTAATCCATTACATTTGGCTTTTGGTCCATAATAGGATAATGTCACAGTTCAAACCCATTATAAATAAGAAGAGTAATCGATGGCTTCCATGTTTTATTTCAATTAAAATGTTATCATGTTAAAAAATGTCCTCTCTGACAAGATACTATGAAACTGCTAGAGGAAAACATAGGCAGAACCCTCTCTAACATGAATCACAGAGATACATTTTTCTCCCAGAATAATGGAAATAAAAACAAAAATAAACAAATGGGACTTATTTAAAAACTTTTGCACAGCAAAGGAAACAATGAACAAACCAAAAAGACAACACACGTATTTGCAAATGATGTGACCAATAAGGGATTAGTCTCCAAAATTTACAAACAGCTAATGATGCTTAACAGCATCAAAACAGACCACCCACTCAAAAAATGGTCAGAAGACCTAAATTAACACGTCTCCAAAGAAAACATACAGATTGTCAATAGGCACATGAAAAGATGTCCAACATCACTAATTATTATGAAAATGTAAATCAAAACTACAATGATATATCACCTCACACCAGCCAGAATGGCTATCATCAAAAAATCCACAAACAATAAATGCTGGAGAGGGTATGGAGAGTGTAAATTGGTCCAGCCACTCTGGAGAACAGTATGAAGGTTCCTTAAAAAACTAAAAGTAGAGTTTACAATATGACCCTGCAATCCCACTCCTGGGCATATAACTGGAGAAAAACATGATCCGTAAAGAAGCACGCACCCCTGAACAGCCTACCGTGCAATCTCAAATTATTAAAATATGATTAAAATCTTCTTTCCCAACAACTTAATCCAACTTATAGCAATCAATTTATCCAGTGGCCATCATATTTAAGTTGTGATGAATAATTTAGGATTCAGAAACATGAAGGGACTGCTAAGTAGTAAGGTACAATATTTTGTGAAAATGATAACATTTTACTGCCACTACATAGGACAAATGGCAGACATGAAACTGATGAAATGAGTAAGTTTTTAGAGGACAGATGTGTTTGAAAAGGGGCTTTCCAGGTGCTGTAGTGTAAGGAACCTGCCTGCTAATGCAGAAGCCAAAAGAGATGCTGGTTCGATCCCTAGGTCAGGAAGATCCCCTGGAGGAGGGTATAGCAACCCACTCCAGCATTCTTGCCTGGAAAATCCCATGGACAGGTGTCGGGAGCCAAGAAGAGGACAAGCGAACGCCCCGCCCATGACAAGGCTCTGGGTAAAGGTCATGGACCCAAGGAGGCCATGAACCCAGGGGAATCCGAGTCCAGCAGGCTCTGGGACACTCCCTATTCTTGCTATATGTGTCTTGTCTGTGCTAATACTCTTTCTTGGAATTCTTGGTGGTTTCTCGCCGTTCCTGGTAGACCTCGGGGAAGGTCCCAGGGACATCTCTAGGGTGTAAACGTCTGGGGGCTTCCCAGAAGAGTTAGGCTTACTCTGCCCCCAGGGAGATGGGAACCATATGAATAACCTGGTATGCGGGAGGTATATAGATTTAGGCCATTTATAGATATGTGGGATTTTATATATAGAAGATATATTAGGGAATATGGAAATAGATTAGAAGTTAAAACTGCTTATAAATGTGATTATGAATCCCATCCCTGGGCACGCAAACACCATTAGATTTATTTGTAAGTTTAATAACCACACAATGCTATAATTCTCATTTTGTAGAGTAAGGGTTAAGGCAGCTGCGACGCTGCTGCTACTCCATTTCCCCTGCCCATGGTGTGCCTGGGAGTACACTAGGAAGTAGTGTTAGTGCTTTAGGTATCATAGACGGCTGTGTGAAAATAGAATGAATTGTGGCTTGTAGATTAAATAGTAAGCAAGATATTGTAGTATGTGTATAATATAAAAGTTAAGTTTTCATAGTAGGTAAAATTATAATAGAAACTATAGTGGTTAAGTGATTGATTATACTGTAAAACTGTTAAGATATTTTTTTCCCTGTAGCTATGTGTTTCTTTGTAGCTGACGTTTGTCCATTCAAGTGAAGCAGTGAAGCAAGAAGAACGTTTAAACCTGAAAACAGAGTGGGCTAAGAGGTCCAAAACAATCCTTGTCACGCGCCACTAGGGACGGAAGATTTTGTACCCTGGGAAATTCTGTCTTGGAAAATATCCCCTGACTTGTTTTGTTGATCTAAGGGGCACGTCATCTGGAAAGATCTGAAAACAATAATTCGTACCTTGGCCCCGGTAGTAGAAAAAAAGATATATAAGGTGTTAGAGAAAAAATAAAGAAGAAGAAGTTTTTCCACTGCAACTGTGTGTGTGTGTGTGTGTGTGTGTGTGTGTGTGTGCGCATTCGCCGACGCCGCTCATCCCAAGGGTTCCCTGGACCAGCGGAGGCTGGACCCCCGCAGACAGGGGAGCCTCTTGGGCTATGATCCATAGGATCAGAAAGAGTCAGACATAACTGAAGTGACTTAACACACATGCATGCTTGTTTGAACAGAACTGATTCCATTTGGAGTATATGTGCAGGAACAGTGCTGCAGAGTAGTGTAGATGAATAGATGGGCTTCATGTCACTTGATGTCTAAAAGGAAGAAGCAACAATGGCAGTGCTTATTGATTTCATAGTTTTCAATTTTTAGCTATGACTGTGGGGTATGTTATTAATCTTTAAGAAAGACATTCTTTATAATTCATTTCTCTCTTTTTACCTAGAAAAATTTTGCTTTGGAGATGAGAAAGCTACATTCATTTGTCCTGTAAATTTTAAAAATGGAGCTTTCTATTTCAAGAGATTTCTTTGAGCTTTTCTTCATATGTCAGTTCTGCAATAGTCATAGAGATATCAGTTCAGTTCAGTCATTCGGTTGTGTCCGACTCTTTGCGACCCCATGAATCGCAGCATGCCAGGCCTCCCTGTCCATCACACACTCCTGGAGTTTACTCAAACTCATGTCCATCGAGTCGGTGATGCCATCCAGCCATCTCATCCTCTGTCGTACCCTTCTCCTCCTGCCTCCAATCCCTCCCAGCATCAGGGTCTTTTCCAGTGAGTCAGCTCTTCATATGAAGTGGCCAAAAGTATTGGAGTTTCAGCTTCAGCATCAGTCCTTCCAATGAACACCCAGGACTGATCTTCTGGATGGACTGGTTGGATCTCCTTGCAGTCCAAGGGACTCTCAAGAATCTTCTCCAACACCACTGTTCAAAAGCATCAATTTTTCAGCACTCAGCTTTCTTCACAGTCCAACTCTCCCATCCATACATGACCACTGGAAAAACCATAGCCTTGACTAGACAGACCTTTGTTGGCAAAGTAATGTCTCTGCTTTTTAATATGCTGTCTAGGTTGGCCATAACTTTGCTTTCAAAGAACAAGCGTCTTTTAATTTCATGGCTACAGTCACCATCTGCAGTGATTTTGGACCCCCCAAAAATAAAGTCTGACACTGTTTCCACTGTCTCCCCATCTATTTCCCATGAGATGATGGGACCAGATGCCATGATCTTAGTTTTCTGAATGTTAAGCTTTAAGCCAACTTTTTCACTCTCCTCTTTCACTTTCATCAAGAGGATTTTTAGTTCCTCTTCACTTTCTGCCATAAGGGTGGTGTCATCTGCATATCTGAGGTTATTGATATTTCTCCCAGCAATATTGATTCCAGCTTGTGCTTCTTCCAGACCAGCATTTCTCATTACATACTCTGCATATAAGTTAAATAAGCAGGGTGACAATATACAGATTTGACCTACTCCTTTTCCTATTTGGAACCAATCTGTTGTCCCATGTTCAGTTATAACTGTTGCTTCCTGACCTACATACAGGTTTCTCAAGAGGTAGGTCAGGTGGTCTGGTATGCCCATCTCTTTCAGAATTTTCCACAGTTTATTGTGATCCACACAGTCGAAGGCTTTGGTGTAGTCAATAAAGCAGAAATAGATGCTTTTCTGGAACTCTCTTGCTTTTTTGATGGTCCAGCAGATATTGGCAATTTGATCTCTGGTTCCTCTGCCTTTTCTAAAACCAGCTTGAACATCTGGAGGTTCTTGGTTCATGTATTGCTGAAGCCTGGCTTGGAGAATTTTGAGCATTACTTTACTAGCGTGTGAGATGAGTGCAATTGTGAGGTAGTTTGAGCATCCTTTGGGATTGCCTTTCTTAGGGATTGGAATGAAAACCGACCTTTTCCAGTCCTTTTCCAGCCACTGCTGAATTTTCCAAATTTGCTGGCATATTGAGCGCAGCACTTTCACAGCATCATCTTTCAGGATTTGAAATAGCTCAACTGGAATTCTATCACCTCCACTAGCTTTGTTCGTAGTGATGCTTTCTAAGGCCCACTTGACTTCACGTTCCAGGATATCTGGCTCTAGGTGAGTGATCACACCAGTGTGATTATTTGGGTCGTGAAGATCTTTTTTGTACAATTCTTCTGTGTATTCTTGCCACCTCTTCTTAATATCTTCTGCTTCTGTTAGGTCCATACCATATCTGTCCTTTATTGTGCCAACCTTTGCATGAAATGTTCCCTTGGTATCTCTAATTTTCTTGACTAGATCTCTAGTCTTTCCCATTCTGTGGTTTTCCTCTATTTCTTTGCATTGATCTCTGAGGAAGGCTTTCTTATCTCTCCTGGCTATTCTTTGGCACTCTGCATTCAAATGGGTATATCTTTCCTTTTCTCCTTTGCTTTTAGCTTCTCTTCATTTCACAGCTATTTGTAAGGCCTCCTCAGACAACTATTTTGCCTTTTTTGCATTTCTTTTCCATGGGGATGGTCTTGATCCCTGTCTCCTGTACAATGTCACGAACCTCCATCCATAGTTCATCAGGCTCTCTGTCTATCAGATCTAGTCCCTTAAATCTATTTCTCACTTCCATTGTATATTCATGAGATATAATAAGTGCTAAATAACTGAAAAGAAATGCTGATCTGTTCGTGCTTAATTGGGATAACATTCAAAGAGTCCTTGATTTGTTGTCTTTTAAGAACATGTTTGATGATAGAAGAGATGATGAAAATGTACATTTTTACCTATGTTTATTATATTCATTAATTTAAAAGTAGGTTTCTTCCCCAGAGACTCTCTGGCCTTTGGTTCCTTAATACTACAAAATGCCACAACAATGTAGAGAATATTTATTTTTCTAGGTCAAAGCTGTAATACATATTTTGAGATATGTTGAAAAAATGTAGGGGAAAATACTTCAAAAATGACATTAATTACAAATAGAATGATATCTATTTGAGCTAAGAGTATTTAAATTAGGATCTGTTCAAGACTTATTGGGGAGATACTGATTAACAAAGGAAGTAAAAGACATATAATTTGAAATATGAAATTTCTCATGGTATAGTAATACTAATAGACCAAATGCTCATAAAAAATAAAAGGAACAAAGAAAAGTTAATAGTCAATAGGATTCAGAAGAGGAGGAAAGAGTAATAGAAAAACTAGGACATGTAGAGGGCAATGGAGAGATTGTAAATACATTCTTATATATGATAATAAAATAACGGCAATTAAATCTAATTGACCTATTAAACAGTAGTGATAGTCTAATTATGTAAATCAAGCTAGGTAATCTTGAAAATACAGATCCTGAGTATTTAAAAATAAAATGACACAAGATACATCAGGCACATTATCCTCAACAGAAAGCTTGGAGAGCCACATTAGTAACAAATTAGAATTTGAAAGAAATGAAAATTTTGGCAGAAAGATGTTTGGTAAATAATAGGAAAAGAACTATTCACCAAAAAGATATAATCATAAACATATACATACCTAATATCATTGCCTGAATTACTTAAAAATTGTCAGTATTGATGAATTATATTTTATAACAAAACTTTCTGCTATATTAAACAAATTTAATCAAGATACAGAAACTTTGCAAAACAAAATGAGCAAACTTTATCTTATGACTATATTCAATTTTACATACATGTGTAATTAGAGTAACCATACTTCTCAAACATGCATGGAGTTTTGGCAAAATGTAAATGTGTACTGAATAAAAAGACATATTTTAGTAATGATTTGGGTATTGTAACCACTCAGAACTTATACTGTGACCTAAAATGGTGGGGGCAAAAATAGCAAGGACCCTAGAGAAGCAGAAGAGATTAAGAAGTGGCAAGAATACACAAATGAACTCTACAGAAAAAGTCTTAATGACCTCAATAACCACAATGGGTGTGATCACTCACCTAGAGCCAGACATCCTAGAGTGCAAAGTCAAGCGGGCCTTTGGAAGCATCACTATGAACAAAGCTAGTGGAGGTGATGGAATTCAGCTTAGTTATTTCAAATTCTAAAAGATGATGCTAGCAAGGTAATGTTCAAAATCCTTCAAGCTAGGCTTCAACAGTATATGAACCAAGAACTTTCAGGTGTACAAGCTGAATTTAGAAAAGGGCAGAAGAACCAGAGATCAAATTGCCAACATCTGTTGGATCATAGAAAAAGCAAAGGAATTCCAGAAAGACATCTGCTTCATCGACTATGCTAAGGCCTTTGACTGTGGATCACAACAAACTATGGAAAATTCTTCAAGAGATGGGAATACCAGAACACCTGAACTGCCTCTTGAGAAATCTGTATGCAGGTCAAGAAGCAACAATTAGAACTGGATGAGGAACAATGGACTGGTTCAAAATTGGGAAAGGTGTATGTCAAGGCTGTATCTTGTTACTCTGCTTATTTAACTTTTATGCTGAGCTGAATGAAGCACAAGCTGTAATCAAGATTGCTGGGAGGAATATCAACAACACCAGATATTCAGATGATAGCACCCTAATGGCGGAAAGCAAAGAGGAACTGAAGAGCCTCTTGATGAAGGTGAAAGAGGAGAGTGAAAAAGCTGGCTTAAAACTCAGCATTCAGAAAACTAAGAAAATGGCATTCAGTCCAATCACTTCATGGCAAATAGATGGGGGAAAAGTGGAAACTGACACATCTTATTTTCTCGGGCTCCAAAATCACTGTGGATGGTGACTGCAGCCACAAAATTAACAGATGCTGGTTACTTGGAAGAAAACCTATGGCAAACCTAGGCAGTATTGAAAAGCAAAGACATCACTTTGCTGACAAAGGTCCACCTAGTCAAAGCTATGGTTTTTCCAGTAGTCATGTATGGATGTGAGATTTGGACCATAAAGAAGACTGAGCACTGGAGAATCAATGCTTTCCAGTTGTGTGGAGAAGACTGTTGAGAGTCCCTTGGACAGCAGGGAGATCAAACCAGTCAATCTGAAAGGAAATCAACCCTGAATATTCGTGGAAAAGACATGTTGAAGCTGAAGCTCCAATCAATAGTTTGGCCATCTGATGTGAAAGGCTAACTCATTGGAAAAGACCCTAATGCTGGGAAAGATTGAGAGCAGGAGGAGAAGGGGGCAACAGAGAATGAGATGGTTTGATAACATAATTGACTCAATAGACATGAGTTTGAGCAAAATCTGGGAGACAGTGGAGGACAGGACTGGTGTACTGTAGTCCGTGAGGTCGCACAGTCAGACACCAGTTAGCAAGTGAACAACAGCACAAAAGTGAGAATTGAAAGAGAAATCCTCTCCAAGTAACTATGAGAATGATGCTGTTATAAGTAAGAGTAAAAAAAAAAAATAAGATGACTATTAAAAAGATACTTAGTAGAAAAGGTCTTAAATGAGTATCAATGAAGTTATTAGTTTTTCCTGCGTGGTTTTCATTCAGCCTGTTTCTAAGTAGCCACATTAATTGAACAATATTGATTTTAAGAGTTAGCTGATCTAAGGCATAAAAAATACTTTTAGCATAGCATGTCACCTTGCCCTGGTAGTGAAAACTCATGCACAGCTTAGGGAAGCTACTACAAAAATCAAAGAAATCTCATACACTCCTAATTCTGATGTACATGATTCTTTGCAGAAAACCAATACAGATATAAAATAGAGCAAAGTACAGTAATGTTAAACAATGTTGATTCAGTTTTTGAAAACTTGCATGGATGTCATGCAGGTCAAGGTAAAGTTTTAAACTTTACCTTGTTTAAAACTAGATAGAACCAGGAAATTAAAAAAGAAAAATCTGAAATAAATATTTTAAAATTCACACATTATTTCTTTTCTGTGACTAGCATTTTTAAAATTTTCTTATCTTTATTAAGTAAAAATCAGGCCTTCAGCTTAAAGTACCAGAAAACTAACCTATGCCTGAATGTACACTCCAGGGCATTATTTAATCAGGAATGGAATTTTTGCCAAAGCATAGTAGCTCTGCATGGGAAGATGAGCAGAGGTGGGTGCTCTGTCTGTCGGTATACTGACTAAGACATAAAATCACAGTTAGATAATCAGGTCATGGATAATTTTAATCAGGAGTAGGCTGAATTCTATGCTGCTGATGCTTTTGAGGTCATAATTATGCTAGGATGCTCTAGACCTATTTATCAGAGGGATAGAGACATGGATTAAATAGTTTATCACAATTTTCCCCTAACTTAACAATATAGACTGAATTAAATACATTCCCTAAAAAGGAAAAAAAAGATTACTCACTTATTTGTGTGCAGTATTCAAAAAGAAATAAATGATGCAAATTTTTGTTCCCTTAGTGTCCTATACATTTTTCCAAAGCAAGACAATCTCCCCATGTAGGTACCCCTCCTCAGGATGACTAAAGAAGAATGGGCTTCCCTGGTGGCTCAGATGGTAAAGAATCTGCCTGCAGTGCAGGAGACCCATGTTCCATCCCTAGGTTGGGAAGACCCGCTGGAGAAGGGAATGGCTACCCACTCCAGTATTCTTGCCCGGAGAGTTCCATGGACCGAGGAGCCTGGCAGGCTACAGTTCATGGTGTCATAAAGAATCAGACACAGCATAGCAATAACATGTAAAATTAACTCAATCTCTTAATGCAACAATTTTTAAATTTGAGGGATTACAAAGATAAAAAATGCTATTTTTTGCCACAATGTAATAAATCTTGAGTGAGTCATGCATTTTTATGACCCAGTTTTTTTTTTTTTCATTTATTTATTAGTTGGAGGTTAATACTTCACAACATTTCAGTGGGTTTTGTCATACATTGACATGAATCAGCCATGGAGTTACATGTATTCCCCATCCTGATCTCCCCTCCCACCTCCCTCTCCACCCGATTCCTCTGGGTCTTCCCTGTGCACCAGACCTGAGCACTTGTCTCATGCATCCAAACTGGGCTGGTGATCTGTTTCACTATAGATAATATACATGCTGTTCTTTTGAAACATCCCACCCTCGCCTTCTCCCACAGAGTCCAAAAGTCTGTTCTGTACATCTGTGTCTCTTTTTCTGTTTTGCATATAGGGTTATCATTACCATCTTTCTAAATTCCATATATATGTGTTAGTATACTGTAATGGTCTTTATCTTTCTGGCTTACTTCACTGTGTATAATGGGCTCCAGTTTCATCCATCTCATTAGAACTGATTCAAATGAATTCTTTTTAATGGCTGAGTAATATTCCATGGTGTATATGTACCACAGCTTCCTCATCCATTCGTCTGCTGATGGGCATCTAGGTTGCTTCCATGCCCTGGCTATGATAAACAGTGCTGCGATGAACATTGGGGTGCACGTGTCTCTTTCAGATCTGGTTTCCTCAGTGTGTATGCCCAGAAGTGGTATTGCTGGGTCATATGGCAGTTCTATTTCCAGTTTTTTAAGAAATCTCCACACTGTTCTCCATAGTGGCTGTACTAGTTTGCATTCCCACCACCAGTGTAAGAGGGTTCCCTTTTCTCTACACCCTCTCCAGCATTTATTGCTTGTAGACTTTTGGATAGCAGCCATCCTGACTGGCGTGTAATGGTACCTCATTGTGGTTTTGATTTGCATTTCTCTGATAATGAGTGATGTTGAGCATCTTTTCGTGTGTTTGTTAGCCATCTGTATGTCTTCCTTGGAGAAATGTCTGTTTAGTTCTTTGGCCCATTTTTTGATTGGGTATGACCCGGTTTTCACTCTCCATTAACATGAAAACAGGAATAATAGATAATGTGTAATCAGGAGCTTTCATTTTTAAAAATTTGTTACTACAGGTGTTATGTGAGCTTTCCAAAAGCGGATCCTGAAGTAAGCATTCCTTTGCAAGCAAGTATTTATAGATTTACTTAGAAGCGAAATCAATAAAGGAGGAGCAGGACAGGGAATGAGAATTAGCTGGACAAGGGCACAATTATAGGAGACTCCAACATCATCTTAATGCAAAAGGGAGCCAGAGAGCACAAATCAGAACTCAAAGAAAGGGAGTTAGACTTTCTTATTTTCACATCAAGGGAAGCCTGGATTCCTAGAAAATTCTAACTCTATACAGAGGGTGAATGCCTACCGAGGGCTTAAGGGCAGTCTTCTGAAGTCTGGACGTGTGAAGCATTTAAACAATAAAACATAGAAGCTGAGGAATTAGTGCACAGAACAATACAAGTGTTTGGAGGCCATGTGGATGGTGCATGGGCAGTAAGAAGAAAATGTATCATTGATATTAGACTTTTATTCTTTTCTAATATAGGAACTTAACAATATATATTTTAAGCACTAATTTAGCTGCATAGCATATACACAAATTTAAATACACTGTTTTCATTTTCACTGAGTCTAAAATATTTTCTAATTACATATCTCCACTTTATTTGACATGAGGACTTCCCTGAGGCTCAGCTGGTAAAGAACCCACCTGTCAATGGAAGAGACACAGGAGACATAAGTTCTTTCCCTGGGTCAGGAATTCCCACTGGAGAAGGGAATTGCTAGCCACTCCAGTATTCTCGCCTGGAAAATTCTATGACAGAGGAGCCTGGTGGCTATCCATGGGGTCCTAAAGAGTTGAACATGGCTGAACATTCACACACACACCGTTTTTTTAAAAATTTTTTCTAAGAGCAATCCCAATGGGTATTAATAATATAAGCTCTGGGGGTCCTTGGTAAGGGCAGTAAGGGCATCATTCCGTTCCTGGATAATGGAAACATGTCCCCAAATAAGAAAATTGAACTTTTCCACCTTTGTACTTCGACATCCTAGTTCAACATCTTCACATCTGCTCCTACTTTCTGTCTGTAGTCATTAATTAGATCATTCAGTAAGGAGTCCCTTTTGTTCATTATCAAGGACATTATTTGTCTAGCTGTAACACAGTTGCCTTAATGCTATTTAATTTCCTAGTGACATTAATGGTTAATGGGGAAATGATTTTTTGTAGGTCAAGCATTGAGAAAGGCAGTCACTGACTTTCATCCCTCACTTCCCTCTTTCATAGTCTTCAGGATATACTAGACTCTGCCAAGCTAGTGGGAGCACCTCTTCAGCACACAGGATAAAAAAGAATTTAGAGGCTCAAGGTTCTCCAATTTACCTACCTAGGCCTACCAGTCTTAAATCTTCACACCTCACTCCTCTCCTGTCAAGGACAAAATTTTCTGTGGGAGATTTGCTGAGGCTAAAAGTCTATTCTTCTCTCCAATGTTGCTCCTCTTGCCATTAGGACAGAAGTCCTTTGGCCCTCCAGTGCAGGAGGCGGGGTGGTTTTCTTAATCCTGCCATGAAAACATCCTTATTTTTACCACTTCTCAATTTGAAAATCGACTGCAATTACTTTATCATTTTCCTTTACAATGCATGAATTGTGCCTCACAACAACCAACTAATCCCACAGTGCTAATGTTTATTTTTTCCCCTAGTATCTTCAAATGCCAAAGTTGCAATGCGCAATCCAAGGTAGCCTGTTCTACCTGTACCATATTCAATTCATTACAGGCAGATGCCATAGCAATTGCAATGCTGTATTATGTTAGGGGCTATCATTTTTTCTGTTACAAGTGATGGGGCTATTTATTGCTATTTGAAGAGAGAATGATCTGATGTCATATTGCCATTCACAGAGTTAATTTCCTGGAATCACTTTTGTTATTATTCCCCTTAAATCCAGAAATGGACCTAAAGGTAAAGATCCTAATGCAAGTGATATGGAAAAGACACAGAAGGTATCAGACTTGCGCTGGTGTGTATTCTATTAGTCTTTTTCCTGAAATAGATGACTATTTAGTAAAGCAAAGAAATATATTTAATAATATGCTATATTATGGTTTTTGGAGGCCTAGCAACCCATTTTCCTTTCTTTTTCTTAATCCCTTATAGAACCTCCCTCTCAAACACAAATATTAAATAATCACATAATTCAGGTCTATTCAGCTATAATATTATACCATAACCTTGGCCATAATAATTGGCTTATGAATGGCTCCTCCAGGGTGTTAGCAAAAGGAAGGAAACTTTATTACTGACTCAATAAAGATATAATCTGGGACATTTCTGAACATAGTTCCCTTTTGTCATATTAAGAAAAAAAAATTGGCAAAATACCAGAAAGAATCAAAACTGAGATGTTGAGAGAAGATAAGACCCGAAGCTATCAAATGGTTCTTAGATCCAGTCACAAACATGTGGGCCAAAACATTCTGTTTTTAAATCTCATTTGTATGGGTTTGTATTACTTGAAGGTGAAAGTACTCTAACTTTTAATAAGCTTAAGCTGTTAATGCAGTGAAACATAATTGAATGAAAACTAGAATGTAATACAGAATAAAAATGAATTGTACTTTAAAAATGATAAAAGGAAATAGCTGTTGACCTAGTTTTCATCTAGGTAAAGGTGAAACTGAATTGTCTTTAGGCAAAGTAGTAAAGAAAATTTGCAATGAGTACATCTGAATTAAAAGAAATGCTTACAGGACTTGTTGAGAAAAAGGAAAATGATCCTAGACATTAAGAGAGGAATGCAGAAATAAATAAAGAGCAAAATAAGTGTTGAATATGTAGGTAAATCTAAATGAATGCTGACTGCAGAATAGTAAAAAGTTTTTTATTATTTAAAATTAACTTTAACAAAACTTCAAAAATAGTGCAAACATGGGAATAAGGTAGTATTTCAAAATCTTTGTATGTCTGAAAAGTAAAAAAATTACTAATTTATATTAAGAGTGAATAAGTCAAGATTTCATTTTTAACTCTTCAGGGAAACCACTAAAGAATAGTATAAAAAATGTACAATTGACAAGTTAACAAAGAAGACTGAATAATAAAAATTTTATTTTCAAGGTTCCAAATGGAATCTAGCCAAGAGAGAAAAAGAAACAATATTTTGGGAAAATATGAGACAATAACAAGGTAGATTTAAATTCAAATATATCAACAGTTTGATTAAATATAATAGACTAAGTGCTCCAAGTAAAGGCAAAGATTCACAGACTCATTGATAAATACAAAGTCAGTTATACACTACTTACAAGAACCAGATTGTTAAGAAAGAGAAGAAAAAGTAGAGTTAAAAAGATTAACATATAAATAAGCAAACACTATATCACACCTATCCCTCCTCTCCTAAAAATACATCTATATAATCTCAGATAAAATGTACTTTTGAGGCCAAAATATATATGGCCTAATAATATAGACCAGCAGTCTGTAAACTATGGACTTTCTCCTGCATTTTTAAATAAAGTTTTATTTAAAAACACAGATACAACATTATATTTTTATATATTGTCTACAGTTGCTTTTACGCTAGGTGGTAGAGTTTAGTAGCTGCAACAGATCCTATGTGTTTGGTTTAAAATATTTACTATCTTATCCTTTACAGAAAATTTTTGTGATTTCTAATACAGACTAAAAATATATAAATTATAAATGTAAAATTTTCATTAGAAAAATAAGTAAATACACAAATATCTTGTCAAATCTTAATGAATCACACTTATAAAAATCAAAGACTCACTAAGTATAAGCAAAATTCCAACAAGCAAATTATAGAATAGAATTAATTGCTTTAGAACACAGAACTCAATATACAGAATATTTTCAAGTGGACATAAAATATTCATTAATTTTATCATATTTTTTCATAAAATGAACAAATATTAGAGAACTGAAATAAGATAGACTATATATTAATCAAAATTAAGTGAACAAAAATAATTATAAAATTCTTGAATGGAAATTGAATATACTTCCTTTTATTATTTTTTTAATTTTATTTATTTATTTGTCCATTTATTTTTATTAGTTGGAGGCTAATTACTTTACATCATTGCAGTGGTTTTTGTCATACATTGAAATGAATTAGCCATGGATTTACATGTATTCCCCATCCCAGTCCCCCCTCCCACCTCCCTCTCCACCCAATCCCTCTGGGTCTTCCCAGTGCACCAGGCCCGAGCACTTGTCTCATGCACCCAACCTGGGCTGGTGATCTATTTCACCCTAGATAATATACATGTTTTGATGCTGTTCTCTTGAAACATCCCACCCTCGCCTTCTCCCAGAGTCCACAAGTCTGTTCTATACATCTGAGTCTCTTTTTCTGTTTTGCATATAAGGTTATCATTACCATCTTTCTAAATTCCATATATATGTGTTAGTATACTGTAATGGTCTTTATCTTTCTGGCTTATTTCGCTCTGTATAATGGGCTCCAGTTTCATCCATCTCATTAGAACTGATTCAAATGAATTCTTTTTAATGGCTGAGTAATATTCCATGGTGTATATGTACCACAGCTTCCTCATCCATTCGTCTGCTGATGGGCATCTAGGTTGCTTCCATGTCCTGGCTATTATAAACAGTGCTGCGATGAACATTGGGGTGCACATGTCTCCTTCAGATCTGGTTCCTCGGTGTGTATGCCCAGAAGTGGTATTGCTGGGTCATATGGCAGTTCTATTTCCAGCTTTTTAAGAAATCTCCACACTGTTTTCCATAGTGGCTGTACTAATTTGCATTCCTACCAACAGTGTAAGAGGGTTTCCTTTTCTCCACACCCTCTCCAGCATTTATTGTTTGTAGACTTTTGGATAGCAGCCATCCTGACTGGCATGTAATGGTACCTCATTGTGGTTTTGATTTGCATTTCTCTGATAATGAGTGATGTTGAGCATCTTTTCATGTGTTTGTTAGCCATCTGTATGTCTTCTTTGGAGAAATGTCTGTTTAGTTCTTTGGCCCATTTTTTGATTGGGTCATTTATTTTTCTGGAGTTGAGTTGGAGGAGTTGCTTGTATATTTTTGAGATTAATCCTTTGTCTGTTGCTTCGTTTGCTATTATTTTCTCCCAATCTGAGGGCTGTCTTTTCACCTTGCTTATAGTTTCCTTTGTTGTGCAAAAGCTTTTAAGTTTCATTAGGTCCCACTTGTTTATTTTTGCTTTTATTTCTGAAATTCTGGGATGTGGGTCATAGAGGATCCTGCTGTGATTTATGTCGGAGAGTGTTTTGCCTATACTCTCCTCTAGGAGTTTGATAGTTTCTGGTCTTACATTTAGATCTTTAATCCATTTTGAGTTTATTTTTGTGTATGGTGTTAGAAAGTGTTCTAGTTTCATTCTTTTACAGGTGGTTGACCAGTTTTCCCAGCACCACTTGTTAAAGAGGTTATCTTTTTTCCATTGTATATCCTTGCCTCCTTTGTCGAAGATAAGGTGACCATAGGTTCGTGGATTTATCTCTGGGCTTTCTATTCTGTTCCATTGATCTATATTTCTGTCTTTGTGCCAGTACCATACTGTCTTGATGACTGTGGCTTTGTAGTATAGTCTGAAGTCAGGCAGGTTGATTCCTCCAGTGGAAATTGAACAATATACTTCCAAATACACTATGGATGAAGGAAGTCACAAAAATAGTAAAATACTTTGTAATATAAAATAATGAAAAATTTACATAAGTTGTTATTCAATTCAAGCTATAGTTTTAATCTTATAGATTAAATGAATATATTAGAAAAGCATGACATAAAATCAACCATCTAAACATCATCTTAAGAGTTAGAAAAATAACAGAAAATTAAATGCAAAGAAGTAGATGGAAGAAAATAATAACAAGAAGAGATTCAGGTAGTAAAATAGAATGCATCTAGGGAAAAATCAACAAGATAACTTATAAATGAAAAAAAAGGACACCCAAAAGATCCTATATGAAAATATTTACAGGAAAAAACAACTAATCAAAACTGACAGAGAAAACTTAGCTACATGAAAAGTTATCTATTAAATTACATTGAACCTTTCATTAAAAACAACTCCCAAGAAATCACCAGGCTAGATGCATGGCTTCACTAATGAATTCTTCCTAGGGTTTATGTGTTGAATCATTAATCTATGAAAATAAGATAGCTAATAAAATTATATATATATATATATATATATACCTGGAAATTAAACAATATGAGTAACTGGAAAGCAACATTTAAAAATTTTGTTGAAACAGTATAAAAATATTAGGAACAATTTTAGCAAAATACATCCATAGCCTTTGCACTGAAAACTGTAGAATATGCTTGAAAGAAATTTTTATGCTTTAAATGACTATTATTCTGATTTCAATTCTCTCCTAATTAGTCTAAAGATTTAATGGACTTTCAGATATAACCAAAGTAAGACTTCATTGTGTGAAAAATTGACATGTAAGTTCTAAAATTTGTATTCATATGCAAATAATGTTAAATATACAAAGAAATATCAAAAAAGAATAAAACAATTATAGGTTATATACTACACAAAATCTAAGACTTACTATACGATGGTTATATTGGGATTGTTGTTGTTTAGACACTAAATCCTGTCCGACTTTTTGTGACTCATGGACTGTAGCCCACTGGGCTCCTCTGTCCTTGAAATTTTTCAGGCAAGAATAATGGAGTGGGTTGCCATTTCCTTCTATATTGTATTGTCATAAATACCAACAAAATAATAAATAAAGCAAACACAGGGCACAGGAGTAGACCCACACTTATAGGGTTACCTAATTTCAATGAAAACATAAAAGAAACATAAAAAGGAGGGAAAGGAATTTCTTTTGAATATATGGTGTTGGGACTAAATATATATCGACAGAAGACATAGGGAATTTAGTTCAGTGTCACGCCACACATAGAAATTATTTGAAGAAGAGGTACTCATCTAAATATAAATATTTTAAAAAAAGCTTTTAGAGGAAAACATAGGAAAATGTTTTCTTAACAGTAAGCAAAGAGGTTTTAGGACCTAGAAAGAAGCAATCATAAAATATTAAATATTAATATTATTAAAACATTAGATTCCAATTTGGGTAAAGAAAAAGTAAAAAGTATCTGACTTGCTTCATGACTTATTGTTAGGAAATCAGATAATATGTTCAAAACAACAATTTTCAGGCATTGAACAATAAGGCTGTGGCCCTAAAGCAAAGAAAAAATATAATAGGCCGTACAATTGTCCCAGTTTTCTGCCTAGAGGTAGCTGCCTGGTTGTAAGGCAGGGTGAGAAAAGTCAAACAGAGCCTGGTTGCCTTGAGGAGATAAGGAGCTCAAGGAGCTCAAGAAGGTAGTAATTTTAGTGTACTAGAACAACTGAAGCTGCAGTACCTGATGCAAAGAGCCAACTCATAGGAAAAGACCCTAATGCTGGGAAAGACGGCAGGAGGAGGAGGGGGTGACAGAGGATGAGATGGTTGGATGGATGGCATCGGACTCAATGGACAGGAATTTGAGCAAACTTGCCGGGGTGGAGGGAAGTAATTTTTTTCTACTTTCCAGCATGAGAATTAAAATTAATTGCACAGGATACATTATGTCTTCTGCATAAATGAAAGAGAAAGTGCTAGTCACTCCGTCATCTCTGACTCTTTGTGATTCCATAAACTGTAGACCATCAGGCTTCTCTGTCCATGGAATTCACTAGGCAAGAATACTGGAGTGGGTATCCATTTATCTTCTCCAGGGGAGCTTCGTAATCCAGGGATTGAACCCAGGTCTCCCACATTGCGGGCAGATTCTTCACCATCTGAGCCACCAGGGAAGGCCCAATGCATAAATAACAAATAACAAAATGTATTTTTGTTTCATTGAAACTTCAGCAACATCCATGACTTGATAGACTTGCTTATTCTCCCTTTGTGATCGGCATTCATAGAAACATGTCCTGTGCATATAAAAGCAATATATCCACATCTCACTGAGGGAGGTGATGAGACAGTATACGTATATGATGGGTACTAAATATAAATAATAGGTTGGTTACAACAAAAGTATTCCCAAGTATTCAAAAAACACAAAGCATCCCTATTTTAAAAACTACTTTCCAGAAGTATTTTAAACCCATTAGCCTTCTCAGAAAATGGTCACATGAAATGGCACAAAATGGGATTGAAGTGAGATGGAAAAAAAAGAGAATTAGGAAAATGAACCTCAACTATTATATTATCTCTTCCTCTCTCATCTCCTTATGCCAAACATCCATGAACAAACTGTCTTCTACTTTGCGAATAATTGTCTCTGATCTTTTAGTCCATAATCATTTCTCCAGTTGTCCAGTCACTGGTTTTGGACAGACCATACCAAGTGCTTTCTCTTTTTTTCTATATGGCTAGCAAGCTTTCATTCATAGGATTTTGATTATTTCATTTGTATACAGTTTACAAAAGAAACAGGTGATCAAAATTTATCAGTTTTTATTCAAATTCTTGCATAATTAGATTCTGGTAGCTTGAACACTGAGAGTGACAAGTTCTCTATCTTTTATTACCCCTACCTCCCCACCCCCCCACCCCCGCAAAAAAAGCCACTTTGAGTCATATGGCACAGAGCAAGAGTTCCTAAGTGATCAAAAGTGTCAGTATGTCCTATATCTGTATCACTAGCTCTATAAAAGTTAAAAAAAAGATTGCTTATTTTACTTACCTTAAAGAGTTTTCATAAATTGAAGTATGTAAGAAAAGACTACAAAATTTCAAAATTACTCAAGATAATTATTATTAATATATTCTAAGAAGGGCATATGCTTTTAGGGTTTTTGAGGTAAGAGAAATAATAGTAACTCTATATCATTATCTTGCATCTATAACCATGTATCATCTTCATCTTAACTTGTTGAGATTGATAACCACACCAATTTCACATCTTTTGTATGTGAAAAAATCATCATGCCCAGAAAAATTTGGGAGCCTACCGAAAGTTGCTAGTCTCCAAATTTAGTTACTATGTGAATTCCATTTAAGAGTAAGTGGTCATACTTTGCATGGGGCAGGTAGGGGGAGTGAAGTCTAGTTAAAAAATTAGCAACTTCAGAATAAACCTTTATTAGGAACTTCTACTTTTCTCTGTCTACATTTCATACATCATCTTGCAAAACCCTGAAGTAGACTGAACAGTTTGTCTAAAGCTCCAAAGCATGTTAAATTTTGTTTCACAAGAAAGGGAGTTAGAATTTAGAGTAGCTGATGGTACAAAAAATACTGTGAAATCATTACCTACATAATACCAAAAATGATTCTTATTCTATACATGGAAGCATGGAACTAATTTAAAAATATTAGATTCTCGAGATTATGAGAATAAGTATCATATCCACTCCATTACACAGGCTCCCTATTTGAATGTGTCACCAGAATAACAGTTAGAGCATAAAACACACTGAATTTCCTTCAGTCTCAAGAGCAATTTCCTTTCATTTCCATTAACTTTTTTATTCTCTGGGAACTTTATAACTCAAAAGTATAAAACAGTAATCATTCTATAGTCCAACTGCATTTGTTGGAAACATTTACTGCAAGTCATAATTTTAGACTCACACATTTATTTATTTCATTATTCTGTCTCACAATGTACTGAAGAATTAAGTGCCATTATCAAAAATGTTATGTCCTTAATAATACTTTGATATTGATCAGCAAGAGATATTTCATTTCTCTCTAGTGCTGATGATAACTTGGAAATTACAGTGCCAAGGAAGTTCCCATTGTCCATGTCTAAACTACACATTCTAGTTGGAGGAAAGCAACTGAAGGAAAGATAAATCTTGAGGGATCAATTTAAAGAACAATCTCATTATCTACATACTTCATGCTAGTCTAGGTCATCCTTCTTCAGTAGTTTTTAATTAAAAAAAAATTGGAGCTAGAGCACATTTTGATATTGAACATAAAATCTAAGAAATAGACATTAAAAAAGTTAGTCCTGTCACAGTCATTATGAAGCCTGCTTTGCGTACTTTAATCAGAGCTGCTTAACTTGTGATGAACTAAATATGGTTAGTTTTTATTTGAGAGGAATTATAAATGAATGCTAGCAAACTGTCCCAAAATAATGGTCACAACATTATAGTCATGCATTTTCCCTACACACTTTGAAAATGTTTTGGATATCATGCAACATGAAATGTAAGATAGACTATGTATGTAACAATAGTCATAAGATAGAGAAAAGAATCATGGAAAAGAATCAACAAGATTACGAATTTCTGGGCAGTTGTGCTGAAATAATTAGCATAGTTAGAAACTTCTCTTGACTCTGAATTTCTTGGAAGATAAATCAAAACATGTAAAGTTCTACGTTGCATAGTTTTAAAGAGGAATGGAATAAATGCATGCATGATCATAAACAGAGACAAACTTCTTATAATTAAATGAAGGAGAAGTGTATATATGGGTTTTTATATGAGAAAGATTGGGTAACATTGCATAGTATGTTGCTAAAATGCTTGTTTCTTGTATGTTAAAAGAAAGCATATCAATCCTGATTTCAAACCTATTACAAAACTATAGCAACTAAAATAATATAGTATTGTCATATTAAAAGAAATCAGTTTCAGGGTGAAATGAAAAATAATTAAAGACAAAAAAAGGAGAGGTGAAAAATAAATATAACATGATATCCCTGGGTGGTCTCCTTGAACATAAATGGACATTAGGTAAAAATCAAGGAAGCCTAAATTAAGTATGGACTTAATAATATAATACTTTTGATTCACTAATAGTAACAAAAATATCATACTAATCTGAGATGTTAATAAAAGGGAAACTGGAGGTGGATATGTGATAACTCATTTTTATATAAATCTAAAGTTGTTCTAAAATGAAGAGATTATTTACCAAAGAAAGAAAAAAAATTGTCTACTAGAGACGATTTCTGCTGAGCATAATGGTTAAGTGAAGAAAATCTACTTCTTAACATGTATGGTATTAGGAATATTCTTGATTTCTTTTCCCTATTTTCTATCCTCTGGAATTTGAGAATAGTAATAATAATTAACTTGTAATCTTGTTATAAGAATTAATATTTCTTAAAAGACTAAAGTGCCCTAGTACACAATAAGTGCTATGTAAATACTTTTTAATAAATAATATGTCAAAAATTCTTCTAGAAGAATGTTGAATTAAAAGGACAAGCAGTTGGATGACACAAGACATAGGCAGTCAAAATAAAAGCAGAGCGCTCCTAACTGCGTACCATTAAGGAGAGGTGTCATTAACTATATGGTTTTTATTTTGCATTTAAGAAATATTACAAAAAAACAAGAGGACTCAATTTCCACACAAAACTTCTATACAGTTATTTGTAGTAGTATTATTCATAATAGTTAAAAAGGGGATATAATCAGTGGGTCAATGAATAAACAAAATGGTCTATCCATTCAGTGGAATAGTATTCATCCTTAAAAAGATATATGATTGTGATACATGCTAAAGCTTGGATGAAGCTTGAAATAGAGAATTCCACATATTGTACGATTTCATTATATGAAAGTACAGAATAGAGAAGTCTATAGAGACAGAAAATAGATTCAGTTCAGTTCAGTTCAGTTCAGTTGCTCAGTCGTGTCCAACTCTTTGTGACCCCATGAATCGCAGCACACCAGGCCTCCCTATCCGTCACCAACTCCCGGAGTTTACTCAAACTCATGTCCATCAAGTTGGTGATGCCATCCAACCATCTCATCCTCTGTCGTCCCCTTCTCCTCCTTCCCCCAATCCCTCCCAGCATCCAGGTCTCTTCCAATGAGTCAACTCTTCGCATGCAGTGGCCAAAGTACTGGAGTTTCAGCTTCAGCATCAGTCCTTCCAATGAACACCCAGGACTGATCTCCTTTAGGATGGACTGGTTGGATCTCTCCTTGCAGTCAAAGGGAGCCTCAAGAATCTTCTCCAACACCACTGCTTAAAAGCATCAATTCTTCAGTGCTCAGCTTTCTTCACAGTACAACTCTCACATCCTTATGACTGCTAAGTGGTAGAGAAGGCAGGGTAGTGATAGCTGAAATCTATGGGGTTTCTTTCTAGGTAATGAAAATGTCCTAAGATTGATGGTGGTGTTGGCTGCACATATCATGTGAATATACTAAAACCAAATAAACTGAATACTTTAAATGGGTAAATTGGCATTTTACGCAAATTATGTTTCAATAAAGCCAAAATAAAATAAAAGTAAAGTGAAAATATCATTTAATAAGAAAACCAGAAAAATAGAAGCGAGCACAAATTATTGTTTACCTTGTTTGTTCACATTTTTCAATCAAACACTGGATGTGCTCTAGATTCTAGAAATATAATCAGAAAGTTATACGCAGAAAGCATTTAGTCTTATTATGCCAGTTCAGGTCAGTGCGGTTGCTCAGTCATGTCTGATTCTTTGCGACCCCATGGTCTGCAGCATGCCAAGCTTCCCTGTCCATCACCAACACCCAGGGCTTGCTCAAATTCATGTTCATTGAGTCAGTGATGCCATCCAACCATCTCATCCTCTATCATCCCCTTCTCCTGCCTTCAATCTTTCCTAGCATCAGGGTCTTTTCAAATAGGTCAGTTCTTTGCATTACCTGGCCAAGTATTGGAGCTTCAACTTCAGCATCAGTCCTTCCAATGAATATTCAGAACTGATTTCCTTTGGGATTGACTGGTTGGATCTCCTCGCAGTCCAAGGGACTCTCAAGAGTCTTCTCTAACACCACAGTTCAAAAGCATCAATACTTTGGTGCTCAGCTTTCTTTATAGTCCAACTCTCACATCCATACATGACTACTGGAAAAACCATAGTTTTGACTGGATGGACCTTTGTTGGCAAAGTAATGTCTGTGCTTTCTAATATGCTGTTTATTGGTCATGGCTTTTCTTCCATGGAGCAAGTGTCTCTTAATTTCATGGCTGGAGTCATAATCTGCAGTAATTTTGCAGCCAAGAAAATAAAATCTCTCACTGTTTTCATTCTTTCCCCATCAATATATCATGTAGTGGTGGGACCAGATGTCATGATCTTGGTTTTCTGAATGTTCAGCTTTAAGGCAACTTTTTCACTCTCCTCTTTCACTTTCATCAAGAGGCTCTTTAGTTCTTCACTTTCTGACATAAGGGTGGTGTCATCTGCGTATCTGAGGTTATTGATATTTCTCACAACAATCTTGATTCCAGCTTGTGCTTCATCCAGCCCAGCATTTCTCATCATGTTCTCTGCATAGAAGTTAAATAAGCAGGGTGACAATATAGAGCCTTGACATACTCCTTGCCTGATTTTGAACTAGTCTGTTGTTCCATGTCTGATTCTAATTGTTGCTTCTTGACCTGCATACAGTTTTCTCAGGAGGCAGGTAAGGAAGTCTGCTTTCCCATCTCTTTAAGAATTTTCCAGTTTTTTGTGATCTACACAATCAGGAAGATTCCCCAGAGAAGAAAATGGCAACCTACTCCAGTACTCTTGCCTGGAAAATCCCATGGATGGAGGAGTATGGCAGGCTACCAGGCTACAGCCCATAGGATCCCAAAGAGTTGGACATGACTGCATGACTTCACTGTCACACAGTCAAAGGCTTTGGCGTGGTCACTAAAGCAGAAGTAGATGTCTCTCTGGAACTCTCTTGCTTTTTCAATGATGCAACAGATGCTGGCAATTTGATCTCTGGTCCCTCTGCCTTTTCTGAATTCAGCTTGAACATCTAGAAGTTCACGGTTCATGTACTGTAGAAGCCTGGCTTGGAGAATTTTGAGCATTACTTTGCTAGCATGTGAGATGAGTGCAATCATGCAGTAGTTTGAGCATTCCTTGGCATTGCCTTTCTTTGGGATTGGAATGAAAACTGACATTTTCCAGTCCTGTGACCACTGCTGAGTTTTCCAAATTTGCTGGCATTCTGAGTGCAACACTTTCACAGCATCATCTTTTAAGATTTGAAATAGCTCAACTGGAATCCTGTCACCTCTACTAGCTTTGCTCATAGTGATGCTTCTTAAGGCCTACTTGACTTCACATTCCAGGATGTCTGGTTCTAGGTGAGTGATAACACCATTATGGTTATCTGGGTCATGAAGATCTTTTTTTTTATAGGTCTTTTGTGTATTCTTGTCACCTCTTCTTAATACTTTCTGCTTCTGTTAGTTTCATACCATTTCTGTCCTTTATTGTGCCCATCTTTGCATGAAATATTCCCTTGGTATCTTTAATATTCTTGAAGAGATCTCTAGTCTTTTCCATTCTATTATTTCCCTCTATCTCTTTGCATTGATCACTGAGGAAGCCTTTCTTATCTCTCCTTGCTATTCTTTGGAACTCTGCATTCAAATGGGTATATCTTTCCTTTTCTCCTTTGTCTTTAACTTCTCTTCTATCCTGTTATTTGCAAGGCCTCCTCAGACAACCATTTTGCCTTTTTGCACTTCTTTTTCTTGGGGGTGATCCTGATCACTGCCTCCTGTACAATGTCACGAACCTCTGTCCATACTTCTTCAGGCACTCTATCAGATTCAATCCCTTGAATCTATTTGCCACTTTCAGTATATAATCATAAGGGATTTGTTTTAGGTCATACCTGAATGGTCTAGTGGTTTTCCCTACTTTCTTCAATTTAAGTCTGAATTTGGCAATAAGCAGTTCATGATCTGAGCCACAGTCATCTCCTGGTCTTGTTTTTGCTGACTGTCTCCATCTTTGGTTGCAAAAAATATAATCAATCTTTTTTTGGTATTGACCATCTGGTGATGTCCATATGTATAGTCTTTTCTTGTGTTGTTGGAAGAGGGTGTTTGCTGTGACCAGAGTGTTCTTTTGGCAAAACTCTGTTGGCCTTTTCCCTGCTTCATTTTGGACTCTAAGGTCAAATTTGCCTGTTATTCTAGGTATCTCCTGACTTCCTACTTTTGCATTGATGAAAAGGACATCTTTGTTGGGTGTTAGTTCTAAAACACTGAAAGAATGAACTCCCCAGGTCAGTAGGTGACCAATATGCTACTGGAAAAGGGTGGAGAATAAAATGAGAAAGAATGAAGAGACGGAATGAAAGCAAAAACAATGCCCGGTTGTGGATGTGACTGGTGATGGAAGCAAAGTCTGATGCTGTAAAGAGCAGTATTGCATTGGAACGTGGAATGTTAGGTTCACGAATCAAGGTAAATTATAAATCATTAGGCAGGAGATGGCAAGAGTGAGCATCAACATTTTTGGAATCAGTGAACTAAAATGGACTGGAATGGGTGAATTTAATTCAGATGACCATTATATCTTATTGTGTAAAGTAACCAGAATTTGACTCATCAGTCTAGAGATATGCATGCCTGCGTTAGCAGGGAGAGCATGAGCTTTAATCAGTGTGGGCATTAGATCTACTTTTAATCCCCTGATCTCACATAACAGTGTATATTACTATTCTTGTTTACAGTGGGGGCAGGGTGAAGAATTCAGTCTGATCGCAGTTAAATACCAAGTAACAGACACTGCTAGTATTTTAATTATCTTTTGTTGTTGTTGTTGTTGTTTTTTAAAGAATGAATGAAACTGCTTCTAGGAACGCCAATCACATCTCTATCTTTGTACTCAGAGGAAAATATCAAAATGTAAATATGGCCATGTGATGCTTGTATAATCTGTTACTGGTGCATGGGGTGTCAGTCTTTCCTCTCCTGTGCCTACAGCTGCCCACCCACTTACCCATCTGCTTAGCAGTCTCTCAACTCTTTTTCCAAGCATAACTATGCACTGCACTTCCACTGCATCATGTCCTCAGTGCTTACTTTAGCTGACGACTTACTTTTACACTTCCTCTAAATACTTATTCCTTTTCAAGGACAGAATGAGTCTTCTCATTTAGTTATCTCAACACCCAGGTCGGTATATTGAAGACAATAAAAGTAAATAAATATTTAATAAATATAATTGAAAGTTAGTGTATCTTGTTTTCTGATATAAAAAATGTCTTTCAGTTCAGTTCAGTCATTCAGTCATGTCCTACTTTTTTGGACCCCATGGATTGCAGAATGCTAGGCTTCACATCACCAATGCTCAGAACTTAAATTTATGTCCACTGAGTCGGTGATGCCATCCAACCATCTCATCCTCTGTCATCCCCTTCTCCTCCTGCTTTCAATCTTTCCCAGCATCAGGGTCTTTTCTAATGAGTCAGTTCTTCACATCAGGTGGCCAAAGGATAGGAGTTTCAGCTTCAGCATCAGTCCTTCCAATGAATACTCAGGACTGATTTCCTTTAGGATGGACTGGTTGGATCTCCTTGAATTCCAAGGGACTCTCAAGAACTTCTCCAACACCACAGTTCAAAAGCATCAATTCTTCTGCACTCAGCTTTCTTTATAGTCCAACTGTCACATCCATACATGACTACTGGAAAAACCATAGCTTTGACTGGCTGGATCTTTGTTAGCAAAGTAATGTCTCTGTTTTCTAATATGCTGTTTAGTTTGGTCATAGCTTTTCTTCCATGGAGCAAGTGTCTTTTAATTTCATGGCTGCAGTCACCATCTGCATTGATTTTGGAGCCCAAGAAAATAAAGTCTGTCACTGTTTTCATTCTTTCCCCATCTATTTTCCATGAAGTGATGGGACCAGATGTCAAGATCTTAGTTTTCTGAATGTTGAGTTTTAGGCCAACTTTTTCACTCTCCTCTTTCACTTTTATCAAGAGGCTCTTCAGTTCTTCTTTGCTTTCTGCCATAAGGGTGGTGTCATCTGAGTATCTGAGGTTATTGATATTTCTCACAACAATCTTGATTCCAGCTTGTGCTTCATCTAGCCCAGCATTTTTCATGATGTACTTTGCATAGAAGTTACATAATCAGCATGACAGTATACAGCCTTCATGTACTCCTTTACTGATTTGAAACCAGTCTGTTGTCCCCTGTACAGTTATAACTGTTGCTTCTTGACCTGCATACAGATTTTTCAGAAGGCAGGTCAGTTGGTCTGGTATTCCCATCTCTTTCAGAATTTTCCAAGTTTATTGTGATCCACACAGTCAAAGGCTTTGGCGTAGTCAATAAAACAGAAATAGATGTTTTCCTGAAACTCTCTTGCTTTTTTGATGATCCAATGGATATTGGCAATTTCATCTCTGGTTCCCCTGTCTTTTCTAAAACCAACTTGAACATCTGGAAGTTCACAGTTCACGTACTATTGAAGCCTGGCTTGGAGAATTTTGAGCATTACTTGGCTAGCACGTGAGATGAGTACAATTATGAGGTAGTTTGAGCATTCTCTGGCATTGCCTTTGTTTGGGATTGGAATGAAAACTGACCTTTTCCAGTCCTGTGGCCACTGCTGTGTTTTCCAAATTTGCTGGCATATTGAGTGCAGCATCATCTTTTAAGATTTGAAATAGCTCAACTTAAATTCCATCACCTCCACTAGCTTTGCTCATAGTGATGCTTCCTAAGGCCCACTTGACTTCACATTCCAGGATGTCTGGCTCTAGGTAAGTGGTCACACCATCATGGTTATCTGGGTCATGAAGATCTTTTTTATATAGTTCTGTGTATTCTTGCCACCTCTTCTTAATATTTTCTGCTTCTGTTAGGTCCATACCATTTACTGTGCCCATCTTGCATGAAATATTCCCTTGGTATCTCTAATTTTCTTGAAAAGATCTCTAGTCTTTCCCATTCTATTATTTCCCTCTATTTCTTTGCACTGACCACTGAGGAAGGCTTTCTTATCTCTCGTTGCACTTTTCGGAACTCTGCATTCAAAGGGGTATATATTTCCTTTACTCCTTTGCCTTTCACTTTTCTTTTCTCAGCTATTTGTAAGCCCTCTTCAGCCTCCTCAGACAACCATTTTGCCTTTTTGCATTTCTTTTTCTTGGGGATGGCCTTGATCACTTCCTCTTGTATAGTGTCACAAACCTCCATCCATACTTCTTCAGGTACTTTGTCTATCAGATCTAATCCCTTAAATCTATTTCTCACTTCCACTGTATAATCAAAAGGAATTTGATTTAGGTCATACCTGAATGGTCTAGTGGTTTTCCCTACTTTCTTCAGTTTAAGTCTGAATTTGGCAATAAGGAGTTCATGATCTGAGCCACAGTCAGCTCCCCATCTTGTTTTTGCTGACTATATAGAGCTTCTCCATTTTTGGTTGCAAAGAAAATAATTGATCTGATTTTGGTATTGACCATTGGTGATGTCCACATGTAGCATCTTCTCTTGTGTTGTTGGAAGAGGGTGTTTGCTATCACCAGTGTGTTCTCTTGTCAAAACCCTGTTAGTCTTTGACCTGCTTCATTTTGTACTCCAAGGCCAAATTTGCCTGTTACTCCAGGTGTTTCTTGACTTCCTAATTTTGCATTCCTGTCCCCCATAATGAAAAGGGCATCTTTTTGGGGTGTTAGTTCTAGAAGGTCTTGTAGGTCTTCATAGAACATTTCAACTTCAGCTTCTTCAGGGTTACTGGTTGGCACCTAGACTTGGATTACTGTGATATAGAATGGTTTGCTTTGGAAAGGAAAGAGATTATTCTGTCGTTTTGAGATTGTGTTTTTGTGATCCTAAAAAATGTCTTTAGCTATTCTCTTCTATGGGCTTCCCAGGTTGCCCTAGTGGTAAAGAACCCCCGCCTGCTAATGCAGGAGATGTAAGAGATGCAGTTTTGTTCCCTGAGTCTGGAAGGTCCTCTGGAGGAAGGCATGGCAACCCATTCCAGTATTGTTTCCTTTGAGAATCCAATGGACAGAGGAGCCTGGCCGGCTACAGTCCATAGGGCCGCAGAGTCGGATGTGACTGAAGTGACTTAGCACACACACGTATTCTCTTCTATGAATTGATGATTTTTGGTTAGGATGCACACTTTTAAAAGGTAAGAAATAGTCAAGATAGACTGAGACACAAATGAAAATAAGCAAAAAATGGCTGATAAAAAATTAGGTGAAATTAAACAATGGAAGAATAAAGAGATGAAAAAAATGAAAATCATCCAGTACATACACTCCATCTTCCCTTCACAATTCCCTTTTTAAAACACACATCAGATCATAACACACAACATCCAGAACTTCAAATATTCATCACCCATATCGCAAAAACTCTTCACATTTTCATCTTCTGTCACTTCCCAGCAACTCTTTAACTTCAACAACAAGAAAGCAATTGCATACCCCTGAATTTCTGCTATTTCAAAGTCATTGCCTTTTCACAAATACATTTTCTTCCCTGTCTCCTGGGGAAATTTCATTTCAAAGTCTAACTCAAAATGAACTTGTTAAGAAAGCTCTCCTTAACTACCTCCTCTCAAAAGTGGACTTAAGCACGATTTTTTGTTTATGCTTGGTATTTCACCTGTTTCTATTTGTCACACCTATCACATTGAATTTTAATTGGCATTATTCTTCCTGATTCAGTGGAGAGAGCACCATGGTTAGAAATTTTATTTTTCTTTGTTGGCTGAATATCTTATAAATCGTGGGTACTAAAAAAAAATTTTTTTAATGATTAAATAAAGGAATAAGTGAACAAATGGGTACTTTGGCACTTGATTTTAAAAATACTTCTGTTTTGTTTTCCCTATTTGCTTTCCTTCTTTAAATTAATTTTTGTTGGAGTATAGTTGTTTTATATTGTTGTATTAGCTTCTGCTGCACAGTAAAGTGAATCTGTTATGCATGTACATATATCTACTCTTTTTTTAAGTTCCTTTCACATAAAATTCATTACGGAGTATTGAGTATATTTCCTTGTTCTATATGGTAGCTTCTTAGTAGTTATGTATTTTATATATAATAGTGAGTACATGTCAATCCCAAATTCCCAATTTACCCCTCCCCATCTTCCTGCTTGGTACAAACCACAAGCTTGTTTTCTGCATGTGACTCTATTTCTGTTTTGTAGATAAGTTCAACTGTACAGTTTTTTTTTTAGATTCCACATATAAGCGATATCCTGTGATATTTGTCTTTCTCTGACTTACTTCACTCAGTCTGACATCTCTATGTCAACCCATGTTGTTGCAGATGTCATTATTTTGTTCTTTTTATGGCTGAGTAATAACCAAAAAAATGTAACTATGTATATGCCTTCTTAAACAATAAGATTAACAAAAAATAATTAGGACAGGTGGCTTTGAGTTTTTACATTGGTTTAAGTTTTTACTTCTTAGCAATACTGGTTATAATATTGCTTCTTTGTGGTTCCCTAAGTGTGATTAAGTATCTGAGCCAAATAGGAGACTATCCACGATTAAAATGAATGTAGCAATTAAATTGTGCATGAAATGCAGTAACTTTGGGGAAGTTTTACTGCAAATAGCAATACCCATACTATTGCTGCCAAGGAAAGAAAGGAAGAAATCAATTAAAGAAAACTAAAAGACATAGACACTATGAAAAAAAGGCCTTATGCATCAGTTCGTATATTTATTTCAGCCACACTGTAGGCATATTAAGTATCAAACTCCTTTAAGATCCAAGAAAACTAAGAATCTGAACAGTGTAATGACACAGAGCAGAGAGGTTCAGATTTTCTGGCTTCTGCATCACTCTGCCACACTAAAGTGAAAGTTGCTATGTCTGACTCTGTCTATGTACATAGTCCTTAGAATTCTCTAGGCCAGAATACTGGAGTGGGTAACCTTCCCCTTCTCCAGGGTATCTTCCCAACCCAGGGATCGAACCAGGGTCTCCTGCATTGTAGGTAGATTCTTTACCAACTGATCTATCAGTGCCACCCTAAATGAACATCTGAATTGGAAGCAACAGTGTAGAATGCAAGCAATAAACAAGAAAAAGAAATGGAAGTAACTCCAGGAAAGACATATCATTGCTAATATTTAGATTGTAATATTTTATTGTACCCTGGGAAAGGAATTTTTATTATAAAGACTTCCTTGGAAAGTCACATTTCGTCCAATCATTATTAAACTCATTTCCACCAAATGGAACTATTTATTACAAATAAATTAATATTCCTTTGGGAATACTTCCTAGGTCAATTTTTATTCAGAAATTATAGTATTTTACTAAATTTATATAGCTTTCTGTTAATCAGATCAGCAGTTTCTTGTCATGATGTATTTATACATCCTGCAAAAGAGATGACAACCTTGTATCTGAAGACCTGATTTTAAGCAGTTGACATTTGATTGTATGTTATTCAAAGCGAAAGAAACCTTAGAAATCATCACCACTAGCCTTTTTATTTTTAAATTAAGAAAACCGAAGATGCTAAGAAGTGAAATAATTTAAGGCGACTAAGTTGGAATAGATCTCTGAATTGGCCACCAGCCAAATACAGGCTCTTTCTTGTTTTATTTATTGTCTGCACATTGTTTTTCTCCAATTTGATCAGCATACTCTTTGCATCAATTTTGTTTTCATATATCCAAAACTATCTTTGCTATGGGAAAATTTCTTAATTTTTTTTAACAGGTCCTCATTTTAACCATGTCATAATGATGAAAAGGTCAACATAATGTGTCTTTTCATTAAAGAGTATGGTATAATAGCCAGGACATGGAAGCAACCTAGATGCCCATCAGCAGACAAATGGATAAGAAAGCTATGGTACATATACACAATGGAATATTACTCAGCTGTTAAAAAGAATACATTTGAATCAGTTCTAATGAGATGGATGAAACTGGAGCCCATTATACAGAGTGAAGTAAGCCAGAAGGATAAGCACCAATACAGTATACTAACACATATATATGGAATTTAAAAAGATGGTAACGATAACCCTATATGCAAGAGAGAAAAAGAGACACAGATGTATAGAACAGACTTCTGGACTCTGTGGGAGAAGGCGAGGGTGGGATGATCTGAGAGAATAGCATTGAAACATGTATATTATCAAGGGTGAAACAGATCGCCAGCCCAGGTTGGATGCATGAGACAAGTGCTCAGGGCTGGTGCACTGGGAAGACCCAAAGGGATGAGATAGGGAGGGAGGCGGGAGGGGGGATCAGGATGGGGAACACATATAAATCCATGGCTGATTCACGTCAATGTATGGCAAAAACCACTACAATATTGTAAAGTAATTAGCCTCCAACTAATAAAAATAAATGAAAAAAAAAAAGAGTATGGTATGATCACTGTTTATGACTATAGTTGGAGATATTTTTGAAAACAAGCCTGTGTTTTAAAAATATCTCTCAACATCGATTTGGGCAGCATCGCTTTGGTCCTTGAAAAGCAGCTTTCAGCAAATAAATGGTGTCAATTTAGATTTAGTTGTATAGCATCGCAATTCCTGTCTTCAGTTACCTTTTTTGCATTTACCATTTTCTGATTTCAGCTCTGGATTCTGGTACTTCCTCTACTCATTCATTGGCCTCCAAGGCTAGGTATAATTTTTTTCTAACCATATAGAAGCTGTGAGCATAGTTCCTGGCTAGGAAAATGCATGGATTGAAATCTAGTCTCTGACACTAACCAGCTGTAGGAAGTTTGGGAAAAAGACTTAATTTTTCCCTCAGTTTGTTTTCCATCTGATAAATGTAGGTAGTATTAATGCCCATCTCTTGAGGTGGTTGTCAGCATTTTATGAATTTTTTCAGCTAAAACAAGTCACAAATTGTATAGTATTCAATAACTTTTTCATAAATGTTGACCATTAATATTATTAAACAACTTGAATAGGAATTTCCATATGAATCTTAAACTGAAATCTTTGCTAAATACCACCCTTTAAAAAGACTACAAGTCTCATGAAGTTAAAATTATTAAAATGTTTCCCTCAATTAGATAAAAAATAAGAATGCAATGATTGATCATATTCATAAAGGTGAGAAATGGTTTTATTTTAACTAGAAAATTTGACATATCCTTATTAACTCCACAGTAATGTGGTCAAATTACTTTCCTTAGTTGGGGAAACATACAGGCTGGAAGAGTGATAAATGAATGCTTTTTTAATGCAAATTATTCAGAGACTTTAACTTACATGGTACAATAAAAGCAGAGTAGGATTCAGAGTAATGACTCAGAAGAACTTAAAGATAGTTTTTATACATATATTGTACTGAGTGGAAAAAGGCTGTTCTTTGCAAGGATCTTTGTTGATGAATTATACCTACAGCTCAAGCACATAATCAAATAAATTATCCCCTACTTGTTAAATACAACATCCTTCTTGAATATTTTAAAAGAAAGCTTTCTCATCTGTACAAAGAGGCCTATTCAGGACTGGGGAGAAGCTATGTAATGAATGCAATGGTGAGGGATCCCTGTGGATTGTTATCTCCTGTAACTCTTGATGTTTTGCAGAAGGGAAGGCTCCTGGTGCTTTTAAGCCCCTCTTCTCTACAAATGAAAGAGAACAGAGAATAGAATCCTACTGAGGGAGGCATGGAAAACTAGGATTTGAGGTGTAGGAAGCCTCTCTCTGGAGTATTTCCCATTAGATATTGTCAGTTACTCTGTGTAACTGTAGCCCTGCCTGCCTCTCTCATGGGTGAGCAAATCAGTTTTCTTTTGCCTCGAATTCTCTGCATACTAGGTCCAAAAGGAAAAGAAGGAACATGAGTCATTTCAAGCTTGGCATTAAAGATACTGCTTTCCAGCACTGAGATATTTCTTTTTATAATAATTTTCATTAAACTCCCCCTTCAGTAACACTGGCTTAGAACATGGTCATTTAGTCATTATTGCTCAATACTGTAGAATAGCTAAAGGCTAAAATGCAATTTAAAAAAAATTATCTTTAGTAGACTCAATTCATTAAATTTCCATAAAAACATCTTGAAGAATGTGATAGTTAGCTCTATATGTTACAAAAGGAAAATCTGCTAAATTTCAATCTAAATTATTACATACATTACTGGAGTCTTTTGCCATCCTGACAAATGATAGTGACACGTAGAGTGGAGCTTCGTTCACCATTATATTCTATTCAGGTCACACTACTGTGAAACCAGAGCAAAGAGAATTTAATTTCTACCATTCAATCTTCTGGTACTATTTTTTTTTTAGTCATTAAACAACGTGTCATACTAGGAAGCAGTAAAGCTATAACCAACAATAATAGGCAATAATAAATCAGACATCTGTTATTTTCTGGACTGAGACAGATTATTTCCTAGTGTTATAAACATATTGCTGATTCATTGCTGATCTTGGGAGAAACAAAGCAAGCATAAGCCAGAGGCCCATTGGAGAATTAGGACGGAGAGCTGCTATTGAGTTGGCCAAAAAAAAACCCCAGTGCTGATCAAAGAAACACTTTGGGGATGAAGGTGATTTGCAGGGCGTTTGAGGAATTTATAAAAAGTGAGGGTGGTTTCAAATGGACGAATTTAAGTATTTGGCTTCTATATGACCCTTCTGTAAAATCTCTTATAGGAGAATTTCAGAAAGCAGAAATTCTACTTCATTTGCTCTCCTGGCTCTCAGCTTTTGCCCCATCCTAGTCTGCAGGGACTCCAGCAGCGACCGTGGGTTTCTGTGCCCTCGGTGGTGGTTTCCAATGAGCAGAAGTGGGGATGCAAACCCCTGCTTGACTGTTGAAGTGCCGTTCAGAGCAGTCGATGCCTGAAAAAAAACTGTGTGATGATAATGAAGGCATGAGAGTGCAAGCAGAAACATGGGAAGACTCTTCAGAACTGAAATGCCAGCAATTCTTCCCCATTCCTTTGTCTAAATGCAGGTAATATGACAGTGCAAAGTCTAGGATTGGGGAAATCTGCTCTAGTTCTATAACGTGAGTTATATGTCAAAGTTACATGTCAAAAGGACAACAAGGATTAAGGTCAGTAATGCAGTCTGCCTCACATGCTCCGTGAGCTCCCAATTAGACAAAAACTGAAGCTGTATGCAAATGCCAGGGACATCTCATCACCAGTCAGCTTGAGAGATATGGACTGTTCTTATCTTTTTTTTTTTTTTCTTTTGAAGATGAGGGTGAATGGAAGAAGATAAAGTTCTGAAAATAGAAATTGTACCTGAATGAGGCAGTTTTAAATGATACATTTAGTCAGGAAGAGCAGATAAACCATCTGAAACTTAATTTATTGCACAAACTCAGAATTAGTTTGGCTGCTAAATATGCTACTATGTCAAGAAAAACTGATTTCTGTAAATATCATAAGCAATATTGATATCTATTAAATATTTCTTTCACTTATATATACAGTGATGTTAAAAATGCTTATATCAGGATATGAAAATACTTTTAATCACATTACTTTGTATAATGCCATTGCTTTCTCTTTATTTTCCAAATAGGCAATAGAAAATTTCAAGGATTGTATCTGTACTTTTACAGCATTACAAGAGATCACATTCTTAAAAATATGCTTACATAAAAGCCAGGGCACACTCAAAGACTCTAAATAGAGAAAACGAATTAAATTTCTGGAATAAAAGGTATGAAAATATTAGTCACGCAGTTGAGTGCAAACCTTTGGGATCCCATGGACTGTAGCCCACCAGGCTTCTCTGTCCATGGAATTCTCCAGGCAAGAATACTGGAGTGGGTAGTCTATCCCTTCTCCAGCGGATCTTCCCCACCCAAAAATCAAACCAGATTCTTTACCAACTGAGCTATCAGGGAAGCCCATAAAGTCACTCAGTCATGTCTGACTTTTTGCAACACCATGGACTGAATAGAATTCTCTAAGCCAGAATGCTGGAGTGGTTAGCCTTTCTCTTCTCCAGGGGATCTTCCCAACCCAGGGATTGAACCCAGGTCTCCTGCATTTCAGGCAGATTCTTTACCAGACAGGCCATCAGGAAAGCCCAAGAATACTGGAGTGGGTAGCATATCCCTTCTCCAGGGGATCTTCCAGACCTCCTGGAATCAAACCAAGGTCTCTTTCACTTACAGAAAGCTTAACTTAAAAACACAAAGAATTATCTTTACTAGAACAGGATAGCATTAACTTGGCATCTCCAAATCTCTGGGTTGCAAGGTATTTGCATGCCACGATCAGCTTTTAGTCACAACAGAAGTCTTAATATTTAAAAATTATTTCCAGTTTTTTTTTAAGAAGAAACTCTTGCTTTCTGCAATGATGGAATAGTAGGAACTGGTTATTATTAACATTTAACAGAGAATTTGTTCTTGTTTCCTGCTATGAATAAATAAGAAAACTGTATGAAATGAATATATGAAATGGTCATTGTAGTTATTGGAAAATAGAGATTATAGAAACTGTGATCCCTGAGAGAAGAGGAGAAAAAAACCAACTATGTGAACTTTATGATGCTCCCTGACTTTACTCCTGGAAGCACATTCTGGAGACGGAGGCAAGGAAAGGGGTCCCAAACAGAGTCTAACAGTCTCACTGAGTCCAGGAGACAGAAATTGGAGTTAGTGGCTCTGAGATGATGGGAATAGTATGCAGAGGTCCAGAGATGAGGGTGCCCTGCAGCACAACAGAGTCCCAAAGATCTGCCTAGTGGCCTTTGGAGATCTTTGAGTCTTTGCTAAACACAAAAGTGGGCATGCATTGCTTCACGCTCAGTGAAGTTGGGTAAAGTCTTGAGTTTTAGCTAAATACAAAGAAGTGTATGTATGGGTTGAGACTCAAGAAAACAACAAAATCTGATAAAAGAGTGCCTGGGAGCTGTGAGTTGAGTAAATCTGAGCTGACATGACTTTGGGTTCTAAACAGTTACTATGGAGAGTCTCATTGGTCACTCCAGTGAGTCAGTTCAGTGGAGATGCCAGAATGACAAGCTGCAATAGTGGGGTGAAATCACCCCTAAAGTATGGTCACCGTGCACACATTGCAACAAAGGTTTTCACAATTCTTGAAAGAATCAAACTGAACCACAAATAACTAAACTGACTGCCAAAATAATGTCTGCTACTGCTAAGTCTGCTAAGTCAGTCGTGTCCGACTCTGTGCGACCCCATAGACGGCAGCCCACCAGGCTCCCCTGTCCCTGGGATTCTCCGGGCAAGAACGCTGGAGTGGGCTGCCATTTCTTTCTCCAATAAATAAAGTCTACTACTCATTAAAAGAAAAAAAAGCAAACATCCTTCAAAATTTACTAGGTATAAAATATGCATGCATACTCATTCACTTCGGTCATGTCTGACTCTTTGCAGCCCTATGAACTGTAGCCTGTCAGGCTCCTCTGTCCATGAGATTCCCCAGGCAGGAGAATTGGAGTGGTTTTCCATTTCCTCCTCCAGGGGATCCTCCTGATCCAGGGATTGAAGTCGCTTCTCCTGCATTGCAGGTGGATTCTTTACCACTGAGCCACCAGGGATGCCCTAGATATAAGATGGCTAAAGAAAATAACCCATTATCATGAGAAAAATTAGTCAAGGGAAAGGAATTACTTCAACTAGAACTCCAACAACAAGGAGTTGTTTTCCTCAAGAAGGAAAACCAGACCCTATCTTAGATAAGCAAATGTTTAGATCCTGTTTCCCCTTGGAGACACGTGTATGTCTCTAGATCTGGGGTTTCTTGTTTGCCCTGTAACTGCAGATTTCTGATGGGCTTAAAAAAAGCTGTTAATTGGAATTTTATTTAGATGTTTTTGACTTGTTCTGTATCTCTGAGGCACACTGGAAATCCCCATATTCTTTTAATCATTAAACTTTATAATATGCTTATATGTCTTAAAATTTTATGCTTATAAAGTTAATGCTTTAACATATGCTTGTATGTCTTAAAATTTTGTTCCTTCTATTTAGTAAAATTATATAAGCCTTTCTTGATTTACTATTTATTTAGGATATAATAGTATCATTAAGATATTGAGCATATTCACTGATGAACATGGTAACTGTTTGGTTATTTGGGTTTTTATTTTTGTTCATTAGTAGGGTTTTTTAGTTCTTTTTTTATATGGCATATATTTCTTGAACATATATTACTTGTACATATGCACTTGATACAGAAAAAAACATTTTTCCTATTTCAAATAAGTTTAATTCAATTCTGTTTTCTAATCAGTCATTACTCTACAAAAATGTGCTTTATTCTTTTATTCTTCATTTGTATTAATAGTTTATTATCTTTCAATTTTAATAGGTCTGTTAGTTTGCCAATTGATTCTCTTTAATATTTTAAGTAGGAAATCATATCATCTACAAATATTACACCAAATAAGAATACTATGCCATTTAATTTCCAGTATTAAGATGTATGCTTTTTTCTTGTGTTTTTATATTGGTTTTAAAAAACATAAATTAATGTTGAATTGTATTAATGCTTCCCACCTTTCATTGAGAAAAATACAACAGTATTTCTCTTTTAGATTAACTTAATAAGGTACACTGGAAAAAATTCTAGTGTTGAACAGTTCTTTGAATCTTAGGATAATCTTGGTCATAGGCTTTTAGTTTGTTATGGTCTGTGCTATCCCTGGTCTGTTTGGTACATGAGTAAAGAAAAGTCACATAATGAAGTTGTATTCTGTACTCTGGAGTAGGTTTTTATGGTAGGAGTTTCTTCTACAAAGTTTCCTACAAAGAACTCTACTCTTTGTAAGAATATTCCTCCCACTGTCATCACAGCTAAATCAACTAGAGTGAAGGTGGAGAGCCTACAGATGCCTGGCAAGACTCTCACACTGTCATACTTTCATCACCTCCCTCACCCAACTTGCTACATCACTACCACAACTTGCAACCTCACTAGTACAACTTGCCTCCATGATTATTATGTTGGTAATCAAGAAATCTTCCAGCAAGAAAAAGACTTCTAAGCTGTCTCATACATTTCTTTCCCAAATAAGTATGTGTACTCAACATGTGACTCCACTTCTTGCCTCTCACCAAACCATGCACTTATCTTCTGAATTTCATAATCAATCAATGACAGATCAATGATTGATTGATCAATCAATCAATTCCCTGCTCCCCTTATTCCCTAGGCTTTTTTACACTTCACACCCTATTCCCTCTTACAATACTGCTTCCGCATAGCTCTCTCAAATCGTGGTTGATTCATTTTTCTGTCATCTCGACAGTGGGCCTTAAGTAAAGATTTGTCTTGGCTTCTCATTGTCATTAAAAGATCTGTCTAAAAACCCAGTGCTTTGAAGTCCTTTGCCATCGTGTATACATCAGTGTATACAGACTGATCTTCACTCATGTTTTAGTCTGTCCGTAGATCTTACCATTATTAGTCCCCCTTATTTTGTGAAGATTTTAGCTTTTGTGTCTAACTCTACCCAATATTAGTCCCATTATTCTTGGTGATTTTAATATTCTTTTAGATAATATATTCAATGCCAGAATACCTCTCCATTCCTTGACAATTTCTACTATTAAAAAATCTTGTACCCTCATCTCATGTAAAAAATCTTGTTCCTTCATCTCATGTAAACTTTCCACTTCCAACTCTATATTGAAGACTGTTATAACCAGTAATTGTATTCAATTCATATTCAGATATTAAGCACCCCAACCTTTTCTGTTTCTCATTTACCTCTTCTAGGATTCTGACACTAATAATTCTTTAACTTGGTTGATGTCTATACGTGATTGATTTTGCTCTTTTCTTACTGACACTTACCCAATTTAGGTCTTCCCATTCTATCCTCCTCCTGTTTAGAGTCTATAGTCCATACTTGTAATCATTCCTTTGCATATGTTTTTAATCCTTTGGCTCTGCCATTCTTGGTTGAACACACTTAGCATATTACCATAGTACTATCCCTGGTTGAACTACAACTTTCTGCTATAAGGAGGAACATAGTTGAAAAATTAAAAATAGGATGATTAGTTACACTTTAAGATTCTTAACTTCAGCTGAGCTCACAAGTCTTTTCAGACACCAATCCCATATTCACTTTCCTGCTCATCTAAGTGACTAATTCACATGCATGTTGAATAACAACTTCATTTCACTCACCCATTTCACTCCCATTGTATTCTTCTTAGCTCCCTTAACCTGCTTTTTCCTCCCATAATACTTATCTCCATCTGATGTTCTACTATTTACATTTTCCCTTTTTTCTCAGACTGAAAACTACAATATAAGCTCTATAATAAGCAATTTGTCTATTATGTTCACTACTAAATCCTTACTGCTTAAGACAGTGCCAGGCATAAAGTACTGGCACTCAACTAGATCTGTTGGATGAGTTTATAGAATGAATTCTTCCTTTGATGGCTTAGGGAAGTGTGCCTGTTCATTTGTTTAGGATTGATGTCTTTGGGAGGAATAGATTTTTTATTATGATTGGTAGGATTTAATAAGATCAAATATACATGGAAAAAGGTTGACATGTCATTCTTTGTATGTGTGAATTACCATTATATGTATGCTCAGTCGCTCAGTTGTGTTTGACTCTTTGCGACCCCATGGACAATAGCCTGCCAACTTCTTCTGTCCATGAGATTTTTCCAGGCAAGAATACTGGAGTGGGCTGCCATTTCCTTCTCCAGGGGATCTGGATTACCATTAACATTTGTTAACTGTAGGCACATCATCAACTGACTAATATTGTGCACTCTCTTAGACACTAAAGTATTAATTCCTAGGTTCTGCTGTCCTTTTAAGGATGCAAAAGACCTGAGTATCAGAAAGATAATAATATACATATTCATATCTGATCTGCTCAGTTCAGTTCAGTCGCTCAGTTGTGTCTGACTCTTCATAACCCCATGGACCACAGCATGCCAGGCCTCCCTGTCCATCCCCAACTCCTGGAATTTGCTCAAACTCGTGTCCATTGAGTTGGTGATGCCATCCAACCATCTCATCCTCTCTTGCCCCCTTCTCCTCCTACCCTCACTCTTTCCCAGCATCAGGGTCTTTTCAAAGGAGTCAGCTCTTTGCATCAGGTGGCCAAAGTATTGGTTTCAGCTTCAACATCAGTCCTTTCAATAGACACTCAGGACTGATCTCCTTTAGGATGATCTGTTATCTATCTATAAAATTTTTTTGAGAAAGTAAGTCTCCACTTCCATCACATCATCTTCCCTCATTTCTTTGCATAATGAACAATATATAACATGCTTAGTGATGGACCCGGGAAATGAAAGCATCTTAGAGATAAGTCACTTTCTGACACTTTTGTGCCTGGAGATTACTGACTGGTCTTGCACAGTACTGATTAATTAGAGTTATCCTAAAACAGTTCAGCCAGTGAATGCCTCCTCCAAACCATCTGTGAGCTTTACTCGTGTAATTTCTTGGATTAATTCTAAGGAAATTATCCTATCATCATAATTACTGTGGTTGGATAACCAACTGTTTTCTGAGCTGGAGGAAAACCAGAGAGAAACAGAAGCCAGGAATAATTTCTTTTATGGCCCCCTAAAACAATAGGTCCAATTTAATTGTACTGGGCATGTCAAGGGACAAATACAAAGCTGACATACTATTAAGAATTATGGAAACAGTTATTTTTGGCTATTGATGCTGAGTTTCTTGTTTACAAGACAATTTTTTCCTCTGAGGAAGCACCCACAGTATAACAATCTTCTGGGTTAATGATTTACTAGAGTGTGAGACTTTGATAGGTTTTTACAACAATCTGTCTCCTTGAAAACTACTCATTTTCCACTAGAGTTAATGTCTAGCACAATAGATCAAAAGGTTGTCTAAAATCCAAGAGAAATTAATTTGGTTTTTATTATATGTAGATAAATTAATTTTTAAAATATTAATCTCAAATAAATATATGGCTAAGGGTTTGTGATTTTACTTGCTCTGAATGTAGCCATTTTTAGTATTGGCTCCACTACTTATGAACTAAGGTCCTGTGTAAGTATATTCATCTACCTTGCTTCTATTTCTCTCACATGGAAAATGGGCTAATAAAAGGGTGCTTTCAAGATAAGTCTATGTTTGCTCTTTTCTCTTTATTAGCTTTTATTTTGTTCTCAACTGTATCGCTTTATTTTTTTCACCCCCCCCCCACCCAACCAGCCAAACTAACTCCTATGAAAATTAATTGGATCTATTAAATACAAAATCCAAAGGTTTTTCTCTCAGTCTTCACTCTCTTGAGATGTCGTCACCACTTGGCATGTTGATCTTTTAACTGAACATCATTTTTTCTTAGATTTCTCTATAGTGTTTTCTTTTTCTTTCGTACTCCTTGAGAACTCTTTCCCCTCTTTAAATGAAATTATTCTTAAGATTTCTTTCTTTGTCACTTAAAAAAAAAATCTCATTTATAACACACTTGCCTTGAGTAATAACTCCAGATACTATTTATTCAATGGTGACGTTAAGTTTTTACCTCCAGCCTAATTTTCTCCCTAATGAATCCAGAGGTCCTACAGATATGTAATCGTATCTCTAAAATTCCAGAGAACGTTTGTTTTCCTGCATCACAAGGTATCCTAAGCTGCAGCCTTTCTAGTTATTGTCTAATCACCACCCCCATCATATCATCACCATCACTGTTATGAATGTAATATATATCTTTTATTGAACATTCACTATGATCTAGGAAGCATTAGATGCTTTGAAAACATTATCTCATTTAATAATCACAAACACTCCAATTCTTAAAATTAATAAAGGAGGATAAATGAAGTTAAACCAATTGCATATGATCTCACAGCTGTTAAGTGGCAAAGTTGAAATTGTGACGTAGCTTTATATAACACTTGGGCAGGCATGCGTGCATGCTAAGTTGCTTCTGTTGTGTCCGACTCTTTGTGATCCTATGGACTGCAGCCCACCAGGCTCTTCTGCCTAAGGGATTCTCCGGGAAAGAATACCAGACTGGGTTGCCATGCCCTCCTCCCAGGGATCTTCCTGATCCAGGGATCGAACCCAAATGTCTTACTTCTCCTGCGTTGACAGGTGGGTTCTTTATCACTAGCGCCACCTGGGAAGCCCGTGACACTTCAGCATATGATTAAAACTACCGCACTCTACTACTTCTCTCACTGGGCTTCATGTTTCCAATCCCTTTCTGGAAATAACTAAGTTATGTCTTAAATGTGCCTCAAACCTGTCTCATCCTGTTATTTTTCTACTTCAGACTGTTTATTATTTATTTATTGTCACTTCTAGAGAAGATGACTTGAAACTAATTTTACTTAAAATCTAATTTAAAATTAAACTTATTTTTATCTTCACTTTTCAAAACGTTTTATATAATTTCATCTTTATGTATGTGATGCAGGTAACCTGTTATGTTGGGAGTCATATGGAGTGATTATACAATTTATCAAAATGGAAAATAGACTCAATAAGTATTTAGTGCCCTGGTGGCTCAGCTGGTGGGAGACTTGGGTTTGAACCCTGGCTTAGGAAGATTCCCCTGAAGAAGGGAATGGCTATCCACTCCAGTATTCTGGCCTGGAGAATTCCATGGACTGTGTAGTCCATGGGGTCACAAAGAGTCAGACACGACTGAGCAGCTTTCACTTCACTTCACATCATTGATAAAACTATGTCATACACATTAAAAAAAAATAACTTGAACCTATTAGATTAGTAAATTGGGTGAAATATTTAAATCCAATTGGGAGTCAAAAATTGTACATGTTGTAAAGAAAAATTAAAGAGTATAATCTAGAATAAATGAAATTTTTTATATTATTACATTTAATTATATAAAAAAATATAAGAAGAAAGGATGGTTTACTTTAGGGCTTATCCTTCAAAAATAGTTATCAGTTTAATGTTTCCTGGTTCATGCACTTAAGACATCTTCACTTGTCAAATAGTCTGCACCTGCAAGATATTATTTTCTGATTTTTTTTTATAATAGTTACTGCCTAAGATATTAAGTTTGAGAGGAAAGATGAGTAAAGATCCTTTTTAGTATACTTAACATTTTTATGTTTGATATACTTTTCTTTTTGAGTGAGTTTTGTTTGTTTTGTTTAACTTGTTTCATATTCCTATTTTTAAATTCAGATCTCTACTTCTAGCTACGATCAGGGCTACAGTCATTGAATTTAACCTGCCAGCCCAAACAGAAAGCTGGAAAACATATAGAAAATAACTGCTATCAGACTTATACAATGGGAGTGCATGACTGCAGTTCTTGAGAGAAGTGAAATAATTGAAGTCTATCAAATGATTGTCCTAGTTTTGTGCCTGGAAGCATTTCCTAGACATTGGATGCAGAGAGATGGAAGCCAGGCAGAGCCCATGTCTTCTCTGAGTAGCATGACAATAAGAACATTTTGATTTAAGATGAACATTTTTTCCTCAGAGAGGTCATATTCCTTATACAAAATTCAGAAATACTGTACATATTTCACCAGGCTTGATGATATACAAAATCAGTGAACTTTTCAATGTCTACATTTTTTACCATAATTTTTTTCTTTTTTTGATGTAAAGATCCAATGAGAGCTCATTCATTCTGATTTCAATTGTTTCAAAAGTTTCAATTGTTCTTCAAATGGAATTGCATCAGGGCTCCCTCTTTCCCTTCTGTAAAAATCTGACCTAGAGTGGAGGCACAGCTTTGAGTGATAAGAGATGTGCATGCACGATCTAGCAGCCCAGCCTCTGTTTCACAACTCGAGATGAAGTCTGGAGCATTCTCCCACCTCCCATGTTAAAGACCACAGGCAGCAACAGAGGATACCTACCTGGAAGCAAATAGAGGAAAGTTTGTTTCTCCATTCAGAGTTAATTTCTGGTAACTCAGTGCATGCATGCATGTGTGCTAAGTTGCTTCATTTGTGTCTGACTCTGTGACCCTATGGACCGTAACCCACCAGGTTCCTCTTCTGTGGGATTCTCCAGGCAAGATTATTGGACTGGGTGGCCAAGCCCTCCTCCAGGGGATCTTCCCCACCCAGTGATCAAACCCATATCTCCCACATATCCTGCATTGCAGTGGATTATTTCCTGGGAAAGCCCGACTTAGTGCATATAAGTTATAAATACCTATTTCTTCCCAACATAAAGTTTAGCCATACTTCTTCATCAAAGTAGTGCTGAAATCATCTGCCTAAAACATTTCTCCCACAAAATTCTATCTAGTAATTTTTAAATTACTTAATTATGCATTATTGATGTTTAGTGATAATGGAAATCAGAAAATAATCCATATTGGTCAATTATATCTAAATAAAAATTTTAAATTAAAATGTGATTTTTCTCTTGGTGGTATACTTTTTTTACACTTGATATCAATTATTTACTCCTAAAAATCAACCTTTATTGAATGATTTACATGTTATTAATACAGAGCATATCTTCCCATTCAAAGTAACACTTTAAAAAATTATCTTATAAATCAATGACTAGTTGTTGAGAAATGAATTAGTATAAAACATTGGTTTAAACATTTTATATGAAATAACGATTTAGTCCTCACAGCTACCTCAATTCATTGACAAAGAAACTGAGGCAGAGAGGTTATGCGGTTTGCTCAGAAAACCAATGTTTAACATCTGAGAATCTACCTCCAAAGTCCAACTCTTACTATCTAGTCTATAAACACACACACATATATACAAAGAATCAAGAAACACAGAATATATCCTTATTGTTCCAACATTGATTAGTAATGCACCTTTTGTGCCTATTATTATTATTGACATGAATTAAAGAGTGAGGGGTAGCATGCAGTTTGACCAGAGCTATAATCATATCTTATAATGAACTATCTGTATTAATAACAGAGAACTCTTATACTGTCAATTAAAGGAAAATTTTAAAAGTATGTACCAATTTATGTGCAGGCTACAGGTTTAAAAATTCTACTAGTTCTGTGTAATAGGTGTACTTGACACTCATCCCAACAAAGACAGTGGTGAACAGCCAACAGGTTCTTATTTACAGTTGCATATTTTTTAATTTGACACTATTTAAAATATTATGATTACTGCATCACTCTATAATTTCCTCCTTGGTTGTTTGGGCATTATTACTTTTTTCCTAGGAGAAAATTTTTCAAGAAAGGCTCATATTACCAGAGAAAATAGTAATATGAGGCAAGCTTTGCAAACAAAGCAAAGTAGCTAGGAATTCAAGCAAGTTAATGTAGCTTGACTTATTTTATTTTCCATTTTAATGATTTTTTAAGGTATTTTTTCCTCCTTTTTCCATTTTTCAAAGTTGTTTTTCCTACTTCATAGGAAAATGGTTTTGGAGACCTACATATTTTTCATTTAAATTTGATGAACATAATTGCTTGGAATGCCCATTATAGCTCTAATTCTTAATTAAAATTTACTTTTAAGGAGAAAAAGATAGCCCAGATAGTCTATTATAGATTATTCAATTCCTCAAGTACCTCCTTTACTCTTCATTTTTATAAAACACTCATTTATTATATTATTATTGGTAGTCTGCAGTCTTAAAACATTCATCATAATCACCTGCAGGAATCACCAAGATAAATCATCCCTCATTTCTTAGCTTGCTTCATAAAATTCTTGCTTCCCCTAATAGGATTTTTAAAGAATATAAAGCTTTTAGGTAGATTATTTTTCTTTTGTGAAATCTCATTATATCTGAAGTACTGTGAACCTAAAATTTTCTCAAGAGTCTTTGGGTGTCCAGGTACATGAGAAATGACCTTCATTCATGTTTTTTATTACTGGCTATCACATGGCATACCATTCTTAGATTATCTGAATGGCCTCAAAATGAAAGGGGACATTTTGAATATCAAAAACCAGATGAAGCAATGAAATAACAATTGCTGAAAGATCATGCATGAATCAGTAGCAGTTTTCTAAGGGAAGGTACTGAGTTGACTCTTACGGTAGAGCTAAAGATGCTCTCTTGCTTTTCTTCATAGTTTTTTAGTGAAGGTTTTGTCACATAACTTTAATTAAAGTTCTCAAGAGGTATCCTTGGGAATATATTCAGAAAATACAATAAAGTTATTTTTTTTCAAATGTTATATTAGTATCAAGACACAAGCTATGATCAGAGACTAGATTGTTTAAAATGATTAAAAATTTGAATTAGAATATTATGTCCTTATAAAAGCCATGTCCCAGGATATAGGCTCAAAATGCAGAAGTGAATTTTAAAGAGAATTAAAATAAATTCAGTATGAGTATACACAATACCCATGATGAGAAAACAATTGCTATTAAAGAGAAAATAATCAAAGAGTTATATAATGTAGCAAAAATTATAAAAATTAAACCAAATTTAAAAATCAACATCCTAAAAGCAGTGGCATAAAAACCTTACAGGCATTATGATGTTTATGTAATTTAAGGTCAAGAAGCAACAGTTAGAACGAGACATGGAACAATGGACTGGTTCCATTTTGGGAAAGTACATCAAGGCTGTATATTGTCACCTTGCTTATTTAACTTATATGCAGAGTACATCATGTGAAATGCTGGGCTGGATGAAGCACAAACTGGAATCAAGATTGCCAGGAGAACTATCAATAACCTCAGATATGCAGATGACACCACCCTTATGGCAGAAATCGAAGAGGAACTAAAGAGCCTCTTGATGAAAGTGAAAGAGGAGAATGAAAAAGTTGGCTTAAAACTCAACATTCAAAAAGCTAAAATCATGGTATCCAGTCCCATCACTTCATGGCAAACAGATGGGGAAACAATGGAAACACTGAAAGATTTCATTTTGGGGGTTCCAAAATCACTGCAGATGGTGACTGCAGCATGAAATTAAAAGACACTTGCTCCTTGGAAGAAAAGCTATGACCAACCTAGACAGCATTTTAAAAAGCAGAGACGTTACTTTGCTGACAAATGTCCACCTAGTCAAAGCTATGGTTTTTCCAGTAGCCATGTATGAATGTGAGAGCTGTACCATAAAGAAAGCTGAGCACCAAAGAATTGATGCTTTTGAACTGTGGTGTTGGAGAAGACTCTTGAGAGTCCCTTGGACTATCAAGGAAATCCAACCAGTCCATCCTAAAGAAAAGCAATCTTAAATATTCACTGGAAGGACTGATGCTGAAGCTGAAGCTCCAATCCTTTGGCCACCGTATGTGAAGAACTGACTCACTGGAAAAGACCCTGGTGCTGTGAAAGACTGAAGGCAGGAGGAGAAGGGGATGACAGAGGATGAGATGGTTGGATGGCATCACCGACCTGATGGAAATGAGTTTGAGCAAGCTCCAGGAGTTGGTGACGGGGAAGTCTGGTGTGTTGCAGTCCATGGGGTCGCAAAGAGTCAGACACAACTGAGTGATTGAAATTAAATGAACTGAACTGAATGTAATACATCAACTATGATGCTTTCCTCAGTGGCCTTATGAAAGAATCACCTTCAATGATGGTCCATTTACACTTCTTGATTCTCATCCAAGTGGCTGTAAGTGCTGACCTTAACTTTGACCCAGCTGATTCCATAGCAAATTGAGACAGGGTACAATCGCAGAGCTCCGACTGTGGGACACTGCCAGAGAGCTAGTGGACCAAGACAGTGAAAAGGCAAAATTGTACTCAAAATTGTGAACTTTACATTAAGCATTTTAATTGTTTTTTTCTAATTATTTTAATCTTTAAGTCTAATAAATGGAAATAAATGAACCAAGAAGATAAAATTAAGTTAGAAATATTTTTTTAAAAAATTTGTATGAATCAGCTCAAAGGAAGTCAATGGCAACATTTTGAATCATTATATTTCCAGTCTATTGTCTTTTACTGTTTGTTTAAAAAATATTAATCTCAGTAAAGTATGCTAGATTATTTATTATGAAGATGATAATGGCATACTTTGAGTTGATCTGTTACCCTTCTTTCCTGCAATAATTACTAACAGAGCCATTTTAAGATAAGTTCCATCTTTAGTATGTGGTAGGTGAATTTATCATCTTGCAGTTAGCTCTCTGTTTTCTATATTAGTAGCAAGTCACATCCATTTCATTGAAAGGCAATATCCTTACTATCCTTTACAAGACAATTTTATATAATCTCCCTGGAGATGTTTCTTGCCTACACAGAGTCTTAGTGAAATTATCATTTTGTGTGTGGTTCAAAGTATGTGGAAAGAAAGAAACCAATTACTAGAACTGTGTATAAGGCAAAATCATGTATTCAGAAACAAGGCAGAAGATTAAAGGTCAGAGAAATACTGGTAACAAAAGTGCTTTATTGCTAAGTCTAGATCTGTTATATCACCAGAGCTTAAATAAAATTTGAAAAGATGAGACTTGCTGTTCTGTTGTAGAATGAGTCATACAAGGAAGCAAAATGAGGAAATGAGACAAAAAGACTGAGGTTTTCATTACCTTTCAAAACTGATGATTCTGAAACATGAATAGAAAGATATTATGGTCAGTTTTGCTTTCATTCTTATTTTTAAGACATAAATTTGTTCAAATGTGACTGATGTATTATGGAACAACTTTCATCTTTGAGGAATACTAGGTAAACTAGAAAACTCCCTGGCTAAACCCAACAGCATCAAAATACACAAACGCACATGTGCACACACCTCAGGAAGCATCCACCTGCTTCCTCAGTTCATTGGGTGTAGTATGAGACACACCCAGCTACATCTGGTGTCAGAAATTTCCATCTTATTTCAGATAACCCTCTTATATCACTTCATAAAAAAGTTTTCATGTGTTTGTTGGCCATTTCACTCATGTATCTTTTGACAGAGTTAGTTTCCCAACTGCTGTTTTTCTAGTCACCTCATTACTTCACTGGTCACAGATTCCCCTTTAGACCCTTACCATGTGGTTCTCTCTAGAGGGCAGGTCACAATATGACAGCTTGCTTCATCAGAATTAGCATGATAGAAGAGCAAGAGAGAGAGAATATGCAAGCAAGATAGAAGTGCCCATCTTTTATTACCTAGTCTTGAATGTTAACACACCATCATTTTTGCTGTTAGAAGCAAACCACTGAAGTGTCAGACAATTGGCAAATCAATAGCAAGATCTCTAACTTACTTGAATCTGTTTAAGAGTATTTAAATTTTGAGTGGTTGTAAATAAACATTTACTTACATTATCATTTAAACTATCTAAAATTTTGATTTTGTGTTGCAGCTAAAACAATGTAGACTCTATTTAGAATGAAAAAGAAGCAAATATTAATTACTGATTCAAATATTAAGACTTAATTTAAAAGATGCTTGTTATTCCTAGACATTATTTTAAAAATGAAGTTTATTCTTCATGTTGGCCTTGGCAACTCATACTTGCCTAATCATAGTAGTTGACATCCACAGCACGTCATAAACTAAAAATATTTGAGACCGGAAGGAAATGGCAACCCACTCCAGGATTCTTGCCTGGAGAATTCCATGGACAGAGGAGCCTGGTGGGCTACAGTCCATGGGGTCGCAAAGAGTTGGACACAACTAACACTGATACTACTACTTAAAAATTAAAGATTAGCAAAGCAAAATCAAAACTGACTGTAAGGAATAAACTAACACTGTCTAACATAATTCATCAAGATAATATGTCTTCAAGTGTGGGTATTGCTGAAATAATTCCTTTGCTGCTAGGAAATGCCAAGCTACAAAATAGTTGTGGTGAGAAAGATCATCTTTTTCATTTTTCTTGGATAAACAACTGGTTTGCTATTCATACTCATTTGTGAAAGTCCAATTTTTAAGAAAGCAAATCATTGCTAAAGCACATGTGCAGTAGTTTTAGCTGATAGCACTGTGTGCTGAGTCTTGTCCAACTCTTTTGACCCCACAGATAGTAGCCCGCCAGGCTCCTCTGTCCATGGGATTTTCCAGACAAGAATATTGGAGTGGGTTGCCATGCCCTCTTCCAGGGGATCTTCCTGACCCTAGGGATGGAATTCGTGTCTCCTGCATCTACTATACTGGCAGGTGATTTCTTTACCACTAGCACCATCTGGGTAGTTTTAACTGATAGGCAATATAAAAGTAGCTCATTTTCATTTTCTGGACTTCTTTTAAATAGTGAATGAGACAAAGAATTGTTCATATAATTATGAAAGATAATCTTATTTTGGTACTGTCAGTTTATAAGGCCTTTTTGAAGATATACTTAGATGCCTTAATTGACTTTTTTAAAAGCCTTTTGAAGTAGATGAATTGGTTATTACATTTAAAAACAGGTCTTTCTATGAAATCAAGTTAAAATGGACTCAAACTTTTCAAAGGAAAATTGTCCAGGCTCCAAAGTGTAAGATTTTTTTCTTTAATTTAAGGAAATTCATTTTAAACTAGCAATCTTTTTTGTTTAATCACCTTTGGAGAGACCTTTTTAGCATAAGAATCATTTACATATTGCTATATGGTATCCTTGCTGAGGTATATCTTGATAAAATTTTTGTGGTCCCATTGATGATGAAGATTTAAGTTGGTCATAGGATCAGGCATCAGTAATAATTATTAATTTAACATACTATGCTATTTAAAGAGGCTGATAGGAAGGAAAGTAAATATGTTTGTAATAAATCATTCACGCCTTGCAACATTTTAAATTTTAAGTCAATCTTTGGGAATATATAGACACTATTCATTGTAGCAGTCATCCCAAAATAAAGTGAGATGGCTTAGAAATTGAATAAATAAAAAAATCCTCTTCATCTTATATCATCTATCTTATATCTTATATCAAGGTCTCTCCTCCTTTCTTGCAAAATTCATCAAAACAAAGGGACTTCCCTGGTGGTCCAGCGGTTTATACCCTGCACTTCTGGTGCAGGGGGCGTGAGTTTGATCCCTGGTTGGGGAACTAAGATCCCACGTGTCATGTGATGAGGCCAAAAAATTAAAAAAAAAAAAAAAATCACCTGGCTTTAAAAAATACTTAAAAAATAATTATTTTTAAAAAGGTTCTAATTGTTTTAATAGAACAAAGTAATGTATACTTATGCTTTCTACAGCTAAAAGTAGAAACCTTAGAAATAGAGTAATAAACTTTTAACTTTGATGCATATTCTACTTTGTAATTCTACATTACTAAATAGTTCAATACTCTAAAGCAACATACAAATAAATAAAACATTCAGGTGAGATGAATTTTGCTATGACATTTTGTTAACTCGTGAAGAAACCAGTTTGAAGGAGTCTTCCAAAGGCATGTAGTTAGTAAACTGTGTACCTTATATGTGTCTGTATTTGCTCAATTCAAAGCAAACAGTGTACTTTGAATAGGGTACTTGGACAGGGTACTTTGTTAAATATTTCTAGAGCTTTGTACAAGGTCAGCTACTACACAAATCGAGGTAAAACTTTTAACATTAAAGGAATTAGAATACCTATTTAAAATAATTGATCTTTGGAGGTCTTACCTTTCATTTGGTACTCACAGAACTAATGTAAAGTTATCTGAATCTTCATAGATAACCTGTATTATCAGAAGGCATGGTTGAAACATAATTGATATAAAGCAAGTTATAGTGTTTACCAAGAGAAACCAATTTATAGAGAGTCTGTTTTATTGTCATCATTAGTCTTATTTAGGGAGGAGAGTACTCTAATAAGGTAGCATATTCATTCTTGAGAGCAACAACAGTCAAGTGTGTCCCTATAGAAGCAAAGAATACTTTTAGTTACTAACAGTCAAAATTCTTAGGTTAAGTCGAACAATTTTGCTCCAAATCTACCCTCACTAAATGACCTGCAGATTGTAATCTATGTACTCAAGTAGAAAAATGCAAAAATTTCACAATACATTTACATAAGATACAATTAATGTACAAATTTTAAAATTTTCTGTGTAGTTCATGAATCAAGGATTGTATACATTTTTTTGTGTGTGGTGTGGTGAAGCGTTTTTGTTAGGCATTTCTTAAAAACTAATTCAAATAGCTTTTTAACTAATTAATATTATATGTAAGTCATTCAAAATCTAGAGCTTTATTAAAATATATTTTCAGTTTCTACTAGTATTAATAAGTAATATAAGTAATGATTATTATAAAGTAATAATCATACATTTATTACATTGAAATTATTTTTTATGAGTCTGGAAATTATTGGCAATCATTAAAGTGTTTCAGCCATGGTCTAAATATGATCAGTGCAAAGGCCATTTGCTTTTCTTTTAGAAAAGAGCAAAGGGAATTATCAGTTAGTTTGATTATATCTGCTTTGCAGTTTTAATCTTCACTGTAAAGTCATTAAGTATCATTCTATCTCATAATTTCAATTTTCCCAGTTTATCAAATATTTATTGATCATTTTCTCTATGTAAGACAAATAAAAAATAAAAAGAAATAATGTCATAAAAGCCTATTAAAATATAAATATAAGCATGCTAGTGAAAATAAAGAGAATAAATAAATATATTCAGGGAAATTTGTTGAAATGATGACAAAGAACTTTCTTAGGGGATATTCATATTTGGAAATTTAGTCACTGTGATTATAATTAAATCCAACTTTACAAAATTGTGAGTTACCTGTGAACTAATATAAATTCTTAAATAAATAGGTTTCTTGATTTAAAAATTAATAAAAGTACAAAAATGGAATTTATCTAGTTAATGCACTAGAACAACAGATTGGTTCCAAATAGGAAAAGGAGTGCGTCAAGGCTGTATATTGTCACCCTGCTTATTTAACTTACATGCAGAGTACATCATGAGAAACGCTGGACTGGAGGAAGTACAAGCTGGAATCAAGACAGCCAGGAGAAATATCAATAACCTCAGATATGCAGATGACACCCCCGTTATGGCAGAAAGTGAAGAAGAACTAAAGAGCCTCTTGATGAAAGTGAAAGAGGAGAGTGAAAAAGTTGGCTTAAAGCTCAACATTCAGAAAGCTAAGATCATGGCATCCAGTCCCATCACTTCATGGCAAATGGATAGAGAAACAGTGGAAACAGTGGCTGACTTTATATTTTAGGCTCCAAAATCACTGTGGACGGTGACTGCAGACATGAAATTAAAAGACGCTTGTTCCTAGAAAGGAAAGTTATGACCAACCTAGACAGCATATTAAAAAGCAGAGACATTACTTTGCCAACAAAGGTCCTCCTAGTCAAGGCTATGGTTTTTCCAGTAGTCATGTATGGATGTGAGAGTTGGACTATAAAGAAAGCTGAGTGCTGAAGAATTGATGCTTTTGAACTATGGGGTTGGAGAAGACTCTTGAGAGTCCCTTGGACTGCAAGGAGATCCAACCAGTCCATCCTAAAGATCAGTCCTGGGTGTTCACTGGAAGGACTGATGCTAAAGCTGAAACTCCAATACTTTGGCTGCCTGACGCAAAGTGCTGACTCATTAGAAAAGACCCTGATGCTGTGAAAGATTGAGGGCAGGAGGACAAGGGGACGACAGAGGATGAGAAGGTTGAAATATACAGTTGAAATATATTAAAGTTAAAGGTATAATAATACATTATCTTTTGTTTTTTATTTAGACATTTTAAGACCTCTGAGGCTATATTTTAACCACGCAAATATATTCAAATTAAGTTTTGTGAACTGTTACACTATGGAATCCTAAAATTGAATAATATGAACCAAACTGAATAACTATTAAGGAAATGAAATCAATAATTTAAAATTTTACAAAAGTCAATTTACTTTAATTTTCAGCCATTTAAATATTTTATGGCAGTTCTCCCTTTTAAATACATTAAAATGTTTTTAGAGGAGGATTTCCAGTTTCTGACTCTACCCATAAAGAGCTTGAAAGTCACCACTCCAACCTAACAACAGATCAAAAGCTGAACAAATTGAGAAATCAACCCCTCTTTGTAAACATGTAAGAGATGTGAAGTCAAGGAACAGATCACTGCCCCCAAATTGGACACACAGACAGGAAGAAAAAGAGAATCACAGAAACCTCTCTGGAACCAGGCTTGAAGCAGGAAAACCTGAACTATACTGAGAATTGCTAGAGAGAGAGAGAGAGAGTGTGTGTGTATGCGTGTGTTAGTTGGTCAGTTGTTTCTGACTATTTCAGACCCCAAGGACTGTAACCCACCAAGCTCCTCAGTCTAAGGAATTCTCCAGACAAGGATAATACTGGAGTGGGTTGCCATTCCTTTCTCCAGGGGATCTTCCCCAATAAGGGATTGAACCCAGGTCTCCCGCATTTTAGGTAGATTTTTTTACTGTCTGAGCTACCAGGGAAACCAGTATTAGAGGCGAGATATGGACAAAGACATGAACTGAAAACTCCAGGAGCAGCTCTCGTTGCTTTTATAAGTTTTACCTACAGAGGCTTGACAAGGTGCTAACAGAATATAACTGAGAAACATTCCTTCCTGCTTTTAGAAAAGAGAGGGAGAAAGAAGCCACTTGGAAATACACCAGAGCATTCTATTTTTAATAAAATCTTCCCTGAAAGAAACTGGTTATCCAAGACATACACTGCTAGAATTTCATCAGAGCCTGACTGACCTGGTGAAGGAAAGTACCTAACCCCAGCCTACTCTCGCTATCCTATCATGCCTAAGGGAAGAGGAAAACTGTGAAATACTTGTAAAATTAATGGACCAGCAATAGAGTCTCCCTAAAAAACTGACACTAAACATAGGATTATAGAATGCTTTCCCTTCCGTCACATCTTACCCCACATTACAAAAGGCCTACTGCGGAAAAATAAGGCTGATTTCATCTGTACTTGTTAGTTTGTCTGTGATTAGTTGACAAAGTTGGCTAGCACTAATACATCTGGCTGTCACCTGCAGTGTGGGTGCAATGACATCATGAGTCTCTTTATATCCACAAGGCTTCTTCAGATGTTAGTTGCTGAATTCTAAGAGCATGAGGAGATAAAAGTCAACATTTGGAAGTGATTTTTCAATTTCTGCTTAGATCACATTTGGTACCAAGGCAACCTTGAAAGACAGCTGAGAATAAGAAGCTGAAAAGTCGCAATGTAAAGAACAGCTATAGAAAGCAGGATGAATAACTGAGGACATTTTGTGGTAACTCTGTTGCTGGTGTTTATTCAATTTTTAGATATCTCAGGCCACCAGTGGGGTCAAGCTAGAAAACGAAAGAGTCAATAAGTTAACACAAACATTTTAAAGACTTATCCAGTGAGTCAAATAATTTGTCCTTGAAATTTGCTCCACCATTCTGAGATTTCTTTCTTTTTATAGATTTTGTATACCTGTCTCTAGCTTGGAACTTCTGTGCTTTCATCAGTGTTGTGAAAGATACATTTTTTGAATAAAAAATTATATTGTTTGTCAAGGAAATAAACTTTGTAAACTATTTCTTTAACAGAGATGTTTTCCATTGTTTCAGAATAAAGTTGACAAAATTGTGCTTGCTTAAATGTAAAATTACAGTTCACTTATCCAAAACAGTTTTCATGAGAAAACTGAATTTCAGCTAGTGGCAAATTGGTTCAAAGAAGGAAAGATATATTCATGAAGTAGGCACTGATTGATTGAAATTGAAAGCTCTACTTTTAAGTGGATTTAGACATGAAATGATAATCTCTCAAATTATATATGAGAAGCATTTTTATGCCTAGATATTTAGGAAGTGTTTCTGATAAAGAAACTTACACTTTCATCAATTATGCTTAAACTAGAAAGATTTCATGCTCTTGGAAAGACAGAAGAGAGAAGGAAGTAGCGATCAGAATTGAAGTTTTCGGAATAATGGGTGTGTCTCTAGGGAAAATTGATTGAAAACATAAGTTTTATGGAGATTAGGGGTGTGGGATGGTTAAGTTTATGTGTCAACTTGACTAGGATATAACATTCAGATGTTTGGTCAAAAATAAGTTTAGATATTTCCACAAAATTATGGAAATATCCGGAACTGCGGAAGACTCTGGAAGACTTGGTCGAGTTAACGTGAGAGCGGGTAGTGTTCGACTTTTTTTTTCCATCACAGCATTTTGGAACCTCTTCTCCCTTTTGGGGGGAGGGCAGGGTCTTCTGCCCTCCCACCCACCCATCGTCTCCCTCATACCCCTACAGCCGCGCACCCACAAGGTGGCATCCAGCATCCAGCTGGAGCCTTCTGCGCCCCGAACTCATAACCTTCCGGTGAGAGAGCAAGAGAGGGACAGCCAGAAGGCAGGACATGTCCAAAAGAGCAGACAGCACACAGGAATCCGCCCGCTTCCCACCTCCAGGGGTGGGGGGCCTTTGCACCCCAATCCCCGAGTCCATACTCCTTCCTACCAATTGCCTCCTCGCACCCGTCAGAACCTCGGTTGCTGCGAGATGCAGAGAAGCACCACGGCGCGGCGGGGGAACGCGGATGTGCCGGCCGGTGGATGGCGGCCACGCAGGCCGCGGGGAACCCGACCAGGAAGCTGGGTACCAAACCAGCATCTTTTTCTGTTCCTGGTTTTTTTTCCTGAACCCAAGGCGTGCCGTGCTCCCTGTTTCTTTCCATTTGTGTTGGTGAGGAGGGGTGTTCTGACTGGGGTGGTAGATGGTTTATTGTTTTTGTTTTTTCATTTAAACTTCTTTTAATACGCAGAGGGATATGGGAAAGGTAAAATGAGGCGCTCCACTTGGGAGTAACCGGGTGGCGGTAGGGTCTGCGCTAGGCAGGCCCTTGTGTAAGCAGTGGAGTGTGTTCTTTCCCTCCCTCCCGGCTGGGCTCCTTCCCGGGGGACCATAACTCTTACCTTTAGCTGTAGTTGGGGCTCAAGTTAGGTCGGAAGGAAGCCACGGAACTTCTCTTTGGAAAGCCTTCCTTTGCTAGTCCGCCTTCTGAAGTTCGACGTCTGGTTTTCTCCCGTGACACGCTCATCCTTTCCCAGAATCTTGAACCCTGAGGATGTATGCTAACCAAGGCTTCCTGGTGGCGCAGACGGTAAAGAATCCACCTGCAATGCGGGAGATCCGGGTTCAATCCCTAGGTTGGGAAGATTCCCCTGAAGAAGGGAGAGGCTACCCACTCCAGTATTCTTGCCTGGAAAAGCCCCATGGACAGAGGAGCTTGGTGGACTTCAGTCCATGGGGTCGCAAAGAGTCGGACACCACTGAGTGACTAAGCACAACACATAAAGTTATTATTTTGGGTGTGATTAACATTTAAATCAGTAGACTGAGTAAAGCAGATTGACTGCCATCATAGAGATGAGTCTCATCCACAGTTAAAGGCCTTATGAGAAAAACTGAGATGCTCTGGGGGAGAAAGAATTCTGCCTGCACACTGCCTTCAGACTAAAGACTATATAGTATTACCTTTTCTCTAGGTCTCATTTAGGGTTTGGCAGCCCTTAATATCAGTGAGTCTATTCCTTAAGATAAATCTCTCTCACAACCTACATACATCTTACTGATCTTTTTCTCCAGAGAACTTTGGCTAATGCATAAAGTTCAGAAAGAATAATACATTTTTCCCATTAATGTAATATTTCCAGAATCTAAGGGTCAACATATCCTAGAAGCAATGCTTGTCAACATAAAGATTTGTTTAGTACTCATTATTTATCATTGAATCTAGTAACCCTAATTTGCATAACTATTTAGTGTATACATGTTGCTTTTCATTCAATTTATAAATTAGTGTTTGCTATTTATTCTGTGCCTAAAATAAGTACCATGTTTGGTTATGCATGTTGTTCGCTATACAAGAGATCCAGCTGAAAAGACAAATGAGGACCAAATTAAATCCCTGTTCCCCAGTGTAAAGTGGATATTTTGGCAACAATATGCATCAGCCTAAAGAAAGCCTTTTTTCCAGTTTGTGCAAAATAACTTCTATTTGCTAGGCTGTGATACCATGGCTACATGTGATACATGTGATACATGGATACATGATGAGAATCAGATTCCATTTGTTTACATACATTCTATGATGATAAAGCTATTTTAATGATTCAGTGCAAAGACAGTACCTGTGTTTCACCCTAGCTAGCCTTGTATTTTGTGTTACCCAAATGACTAAACATAGACCCAAATAAGAACTTCTCTTTTAGTGAAAATAGTGATTTGTATATTTGCAAGAAGATATATGGGATATACCCATGTATAAATTAAAATCTAATTCTTTTCTAATAAAGCTTTCTGTAGAATTAATAGAAAATGATTTGTTTGAATAAAACAAAATAGCATAGCTGTTAAAAGTGAGGCTATTATCTTGCCTCAGTTGATTAACATTGATATTTTAAATTCAAAGCTGAAAAATAAAATTTAGTGTAGTATGTTCAATGCTCTCAATTTTTAAATTTAACTTAAGCAATCCTATTTTTTTTTTAATGTCCTGGGTTCATTTTATGGATCTTTTTGTTTTTTTTGCATGCATGCTCAGTGATATCCAACTCTTTGCAACCCCATGGACTACAGCCCACCAGGCTCCTCTGTCCATGGGATTTCCCAGGTAAGAACACTGCAGTGGGTTGCCATTTCCTCCTCCAGAGGATCTTCCTGACCAGTGACTGAACCTGCATCTCTTGAGTTTCCCGAACTGGCAGGGGTATTCTTTACCACTTGCACCACCTGGGAAGCTCCATTATGTAAAGCCAAATGTATGATCAGTCAGACATAAGTTCATTGTTTAGGAGTGACAGGACTTAAATACATAGTACTTAAATGCCTCTTTAACTTATTTTCCTATGGTTTTATAATTGCTACTCTGGTATTTCAATAAACATACTCAAAAGTGAATACTTATGTATTCTTATCACTTTGCTCATCTTCTTTTATTACTTCTGTCCAGTAGTGACCCAGTTGCAAACAATTTCATTCTTTCTATAGTCCAAACTCATTTGTCCATGTGTGTATCTGTGTTAGTCACTAAGTTGTGTCCAACTCTTTGTGACCCCATGGACTGTAGCTCAGTAGGCTCTTCTGTCCATGGAATTCTCCAGGCAAGAATACTGGAGTGGGTAGCCCTTACTTTCTCCAGGGGATCTTTGTTCATAGTTCCCTTCAGTTCTGCCCCCTATATCCTTCCTTCATTTTTCTCCAGCTACTCAATTCTGTTGCCACTTAATTTTCATGAGAACTGTCTGGAATACTTTCTGCTGTCTAGCACTAATACAGTAATACTTTAGTAAGTAACAGTCAAACAATAAATACATGATGTGTGTGTGTGTGTGTGTGTGTGTGTGTGCGCGCGTGCGCATGTGTGCTCTGGCATATGTTTGTATGAGGACAAGTCATGTTGTGAAATGATATAGCCAGTCTGTTAGAATTTGGTGCCTCAGGGGATAGGAGTCTGAAAGAAGCAGTAAAATTTTGCTTCATAAATTTTGTGATATTTCACTGTTAAGTGAGAAAATCATGCTTTGAAGATGACCTATTGACTAGCTTTTTTGTGACACTTTTTTGTTTTGTATCAAAATCACAGTAGGGTACCAATTTCTTAAACACTGTCTATATTGCAAGGTTAGGAGACAATTGTCAGTTGAAAGCCAGAAAACTCAATTCTCAGTCGAGCTTTATTTCTCTGGACAAAAGCACATCTTGCTGAACTGTGTAGGCTGGATTTTAATTTAGAAGAATAAGTGAATAATAGAGGATTATTATGCAATGATTATGTAAAGGTAATTATGCAAAAGCATGTTAATACATAGAGAGGTAGCTATTTTTATGTGTATATATATATATATATGTATATATAGGTGTAAATATTTGCATATTTCATGTAAATTGGTTTCTTTACATTTAAAATAAAACAGCACCTATGAATGCTGTCTATGCCTCTAATTTTAAAAAATAGCTCATAATTTTACTTCAGCTTCACCTAAATTTCTAAAAGAATGGTTATTTGTAATTATCAAAGTATGGTATACCACTTGATACTGTTATCAACTAAATATTATTAGTGGAAGAATTTTAGATTACACATATTGGAGGGAATGGAGTAAGGTGACTTCCTCGACATGAACGTATTGAAAGTATGCCACATAGATTCAATTTATTAAATAGAATCTATGTGGTATACTCTCAGTATATTTATGCACATTTCATTTGTTCAGAATAAAATTACATTTCTAAATTCTAAAATTACAATTCTAACCTAAATTAAGGTTAGACTAGGAAATGTGTGTATGTGTTTTTGCACATGAACATACATATATTTGTGAGTATTGTTAAAAGAATTGCTCCAAATTCTTGTTTTTATTCTTTTTATTTTACTCTGTAGAATATTTAGCAGTGATTTATCAGTCTCACAGGTTTCATGGAATCATCTGTGGCCTTAATAAAGTTTCCAACTAACTAGAACATAATTTCCTAAGAAATCAGTTTAAGGAGAGTTACCACAAATCATGAAATCGTTGAGTTTTGCCAACTTAAGAGAAGTCTCTAGTTTATTAGATAGAAAAAAATAATATCAATAAGAAATGTTCCAGGGTACCAAGTGTCTTTTAACTTCAAACCCCAAAGAATGCTTTTATAGTTAGAAAATAATCAGATTTGATGTCTGTTATCCAACTGTGCCAGTGCAAAAGAATTGTTGACATATTGAGCCCTGACTAAATAAGGCTCAAAATCAGCAAAATAAAATTTTATTGACTCTAGTCAAAACACTTATTGACTCTAGTTTTCCCTCTGAGGCTCAAATGTAGCTCTGGAAACAACCACTGAGTTCATTTAGCACAATCTTCCTGCTTTGCAGATGGGGACACAGAGTCAGCAAGCATAATTGTCAAAAACGATGACATTATGTTGTGTCATATCACAGAATAGGACGCAGGTTTCCAGATCTTCAGGTCAGCACTCTCTTCACATCACCTTTGTCCTCTGTTTCTGAGTTCTGTTGTGACAGTAACACTTGAATTTCAGTGTAAGATGAATGGGAAGATGAGGATGCCATAAATGGGAAGAACAAGAACATCCTCTATATCTGGCCTACCACAAATGTAGAGAGGCTGAAACTCTGTCTTTGGAGACCCTCTAACTGACAGAAGCTGATCTTGAACCTGGGCAAGGTTTGCTTTTGGCTCCTTCCTCCTGTCAGTCTCCAACAATATAACTGACTCTAGACATTCACTTGTTCAGTCACTACTGTGTCCAGCTCTTTGTGACTCCATGGACTGCAGCATGCCGGGCCCCTCTGTCCTCTATTGTCTCCCAGACTTTGCTCAATTCATGTCCATTGAGTCAGTGATGCTATCTAACCATCTCTAGGTGACTAGACCCTCGCTAGGTGACTGCTTTCCCTTAGAGAGAGAGTTGATGTGATCTTCCAACTTCAGTTTCTTAGACCATACTCTAAGACATAGCCTGTTAGTAAATTTCATGGATTTGTCGAAGAAGTTATCAAGTAATGTTAAATATTTTTTTGCACTCTTCATTTTATAAGTTGGTTGTTTTGCAGCTTTTTTTTTTTTTACATCAAGAATATGACAAAGATTGCTAGCTGTCCACCAAAAAATTATGTTCCTCCTTCCATGTGGATAGCTATTATGGGGAAATGGCTACCTTCCAAGAACTTCATACCCCAGCTCACTCAAATTCAGTTTGAGTGTGTGACTTAGAGTTAATGGAATGTAAATTAAAAGTGATGTACATGACTGCCAGTCTTGTTTCATAGGAAGTTCTCCTCATTTCTGCTTTCTTTCCCCTTCAGGTTGCCTGTCATGGAGATGCTCTCAGGGTGACCTTTGAACCCTCAAGCAGAAGATCGCACAGACTCACAGCTTACGTCTTATTGCATGAGGGAGCACCCCAATCTACCCCCCACCCCACCTCACAGATCTGCTTACCAGTCAGTACTGTTTATTCCAGGCTTCCTAGGTAGCCCTAGTGGTAAAGAAACCACCTGCCAGTGTAGGAGATGTAGGTTCGATCCCTGGATGGGGAAGATCCCCTGGAGGAGGGCATGGAAACCCACTCCAGTATTCTTGCCTGGAGGATCCCATGGACAGAGGTGGGCTACAGTCCATAGGGTCACAAAGTTGAACACGACTGAAGTGACTAAGCAGGTATGATCAGGAAATAAATTTACGCTGTGTCTGGGCCAAGATATACTATGAGGTTCCTTTGTTACAACAGTTAAGCTACCTGAACAAATGCAAAGTAAAATTCAAGGTAACTAGAGGTGCTTAGTATCCAAATCTTGTTTTTAAGGATAGAATTTAATTATTCTTGCAACATATATCATTCATGGTTACAAATATTTATAGGTACACCCTATTACATTCTTACATTTGTGATCACTTTACAACTTCTTAGAAATGCTGCACATTTATTCTACCCCCACAATTATAAAAGTAGAAAATAGAAAAAACCCTAGAAGTTAATTTAATCAATCAAGAAATTAAGTGCTAAAATATGCAATAAATTATGAAAAGCTAATAAAACTGTAGACTCATAAGTCTTCCCCTGATTCCTACTAGAATGTTTAATATAGTGAACTGGGCTTCTTCTGTAATAATAATTTTGCCTACATTTTCCTCTCAACAATGCTTTGTGCATTGCTCCTAACACAACGTATATTTGAAAAATGCTGACTGGATAAGTCAATGAGTGTAGAAATTAAATTAAAACTAAAGCTATATTTATTATAGTGATGGACTGGTGTAGTAATAATATTCTCTGAGCAAACTTAAGTTATTTCATCACAAAATAAAAATTAAATTTCTGTAAGCACATAATATATTTTTAGGTAAAACATTTTAAATATAGGTATTATTCTTTTTAAAGTTCAACACAAATTACACATCTTACTCATTGTTATAAAAATTCTGGAATTCTCTGGTGACCCAGTTAGGACTCCCCACTTCCACTGCAGGAGACATGGGTTCTATCCTTGGTTGGAGAACTAAGACACCACATGGTATGGCCAAAAAGAGAGAAAGGAAAATAAAAAATAAATTGAAATATTATGTATTTTCTAAGATGAAACATGGAATGTCTGATCTGTACAGAAATATCTAAACAGAAATAAATTTGAATGTAATTATAATGAGTACATTTTATCATTTCTTGCATTTTTTAATTTCTACTTTATGCATGCATGCTTAGAACTTATTTCCATGCTAAACATGCCTGTTATATAGATATGAATGTCTTTGTGTAAAAAACACACTTAGAAAAAAAAAGTTAATTTTTGGTCTGGTTTCTAGCTGCTCATCTATTGATTTATGATCTGTTCTGTGAAAGATAAAATTATAACAAATTTGCAGAAAATTTGGAAGATGTTTGGTTAGGAAAAATCCCTAAGGGATAATTACTTTTTAAAATAAAAACTTATATGATTCCAGATGCATTAGAGTACTAAATGTAAAAATTAAAACTGAAAAGCTACTAGAAAAATCATAAGGAATTAATTTTATAATTTTGAGATGGAAGGTCTTTCAAATCCAGGCCTAGCACTAAGGTGAGCTGAATAATATGGTGCCTTATTCATCTTTTGTGAACAATTAAAGAAGATGCAAAAAACTTGTAATCAAAATAATATTTAAAACAGTATTTAATGTGTGAAAATAATTTAAAAATCAAAGCAAATACAAAAATTTACAATGAATTAAATACTAAATTTTCTCTAAGGGTAAGATTGTTATTATTGATTTTTAAATCAAAGCCGTAAGCCATAAAGAAACAATGAAAATGTTAATGTAAAAAGTGATGAATTGAGATAAAATAACTATCCATACAAAAGTTTCTATGAAAATTTTCAAAAGAAAAGAATATATTGGAAATAAGTTAATTGCAACACATCTTAGAAATGAATTCAATATGAGAAATTGACAACTAATATGAAAATCTCAAGAAAACAAGAATCATGTGTTCAGTTAGCATATAAAGATGTTTAGCTTCACATGTAACTAAGGAAACCCACATCAGATCAGTAAATTATAATTTATTACACAATTAGCTAAATTATTTATATTTTATAATTAACATTATATAATTAATAAATTTTATAAAATAAACATATACATGCACATATATGTCTTGATACCTTAAAATGTAGACATCACTTACAAATCATGTAAAACAACTTCTACAAAGAGGCAAAGTGCATAACTAGGAAATTTGAGTAGACAAAAAAAAATAAAAAAAAGTTTAACCTTTTCAGAAACCCAAGAATGCAAACTGTCACTGTAGTGAGAAACTAATCTTATTATCTAAATAGAAAAGAACAAAAACTAATGGTGGTCATTGTTGGTAAACTCTGATTTAAGCAAGGTTTGAGATGCTTCTCTTTAGTGTGTAGTAATTTTAATTCTGGGCTTCCCTCTTAGCTCAGTTGGTAAAAAATCTGCCTACAATACAGGAGAGCTGAGTTCGATTCCTGGGTTGGGAAGAGCCCCTGGAGAAGGAAATGGCAACCCACTCCAGTATTCTTGCCTGGGAAATCCCATGGAAAGAGGAGCCTGGCAGGCTACAATCCATGGGGTCACAAGAGTCGGACACGACTTAGCGACTAAAGAGAAAGAGAGAGAGAGAAAATTTTAATTCTGGAGCTTTACAAAAAAAAATGTCTAAAAGTCACAATGTGAAAGTAAATTATTACTATATAAACTATACTTATGAATTGTGAAACAGCTAAAGGGGTATTAGTCAAATAAAAATTTAAATCTATATAATTAGACATTATATTATATTATCAATTTAAAAAGATGTTTGCAAGGTAATGTTACCTGAGAAATCAAGTTACAAAATAGGGTATGCATTATGATCTAGTGTTTATTTAAACATTATGTGAATATGAGTGTGTATTCATTTGTTCCCAGAAAATTTTAGCAAAATATTTACCAAAATGTTGTTATGGTGTTTTCATCTCCATAAATTAAAGGTAATTTTTAACTTTCTTATTCATATCTTTTCATATTGTCTGTAAGATTAGCTTTGTAATTCAACAAAATTAAATTAATTAAAATGTAATTTAGGATTACAGAAGAAATATCTATTAAAATGCCCTTTAAAAGTAAAGCTGTTCTTGGAAAGTAAGTAGTTTTATGAAAGTTTAGCGACACTTCGTATGCACTTCAAGAAATAACAGCAGAAGAATATCTTTTCAGCTTAAACTTTGATCATTTAGCCTGATTTCATTTTCCCCATGCATAGCTTTCCTGGAGTGGGAATTTCTCCAATATGCTCTTTTTTTATTGAGTGGGCTAATTTGTAATGTATCAACAATATATTGTCAGGAAGAAGTAGCATCAACTTGTATCTTTGGGATAAATGGAAATATGACACATTTTGTTAAAAAAGAAAAAGATAATATGGTCAAGTAAGCAACACTATCTGAATAACCCAAGTGAATAGGCATACCAGTGAAATCCAGTGTCTAGATAATAAGGCCACACAAAGAAGTTCTATTTGCTTTCACAGAGAATATCTGGAAAACTAAGTGCTGTAGGGATGTGAAAATAAAATCAGGCGTGCTCCCACAAAGCAGATTTCATAATAGTGCCAAAAATGCTTATTTTGAACAAAAAGAAAAGCTGGCACATTGAGAAGACAACTCAGCCAACTTGAATTATAATGTTTTCAAATTACTGTTGCTGTTGGCATTGTTGTTTGTTATTGTTGTTATTTTAAATATGTAGTGGATCCACATGATGAAAACAAGTTTACAAAATGATTAACAACCACCCTCTCATGATACTTGCGAAGAACCTAGTTCCCTAGCTTAAAGGCCAGACCACTTCAAGAGACTCATGCTCTGACCAAGTGAGGGGAGGGGGACTGTCTCATAATTTGTTACATAAACTTCTTTTGATGTTTATATATTTGAGGTTAATAATCTCAGTTGGCACATTCTTTTTTTAATTAATTTATTTATTTTAATTGGAGGCTAATTACAATATTGTGGTGGTTTTTGCCATACGTCGATGTGAATCAGCCATGGGCATACATGTGTCCCAGCATCCGGAACCCCCCTCCCCCCTCCCTCCCTACCCCATCCCTCTGGGTTGTCCCAGAGCACCAGCTTTCAGGGTCCTGCTTCATGCATCGAACTTGCACTGCTCATCTATTTTACATATGGTAAAGAACATGTTTCAGTACCCTTCTCTCATATATCATCATACCCTCACCTTCTCCCGTATAGTTCAAAAGTCTGTTCTTTACCTCTGTGTCTCTTTTGCTGTCTTGCATATAGGGTCATCGTTACTGTCTTTCTAAATCCCATATATATACATTAACATACTGTATTGGTGTTTCTCTTTCTGGCTTACTTCACTCTGTATAATAAGCTACAGTTTCATTCACCTCATTAAAACTGACTCAAATGCATTCTTGTTTATAGCTGAGTAATATTCCATTGTGTATATGTACCACAACTTCCTTATCCATTCTTATTATTTTCTTAAAATGTTATGAGCGTATAAAAGACACTTTTATACTGAGTCATTAACTATTATTTCCTAAAACTGATTTAATGGATAAATACATGGATTATGTTAAAAAACAATTTATTACTATTATTACTATTTTTTAAAAATAGTACATTTCACTTAGCAAGTCTTCTTTGGTGTTGGGTATCATATTGGTGTTTTATTTTAATTCGGTTCTACTCAAGACTTTGCCATGTAGCTTTATTATCTTCTCCTTGTAGACAAGCAAATTTGAACCACAGAATCATAGAATTAGTTCCATTACATCGTTAAGTGGCACTCACAGAGAAAGGTGTGTGCATGTATGCTAAGTTGCTTCATTCGTGTCTGACTCTTTGTGACTTTATGGACTGTAGCCCACCAGGCTCCTCTGTTCACGAGATTTTTCAGGCAAGAATACTGGAGTGGAGTGCTATTTCTTTCTCCTGCAGAGGGCAGTATCTAACAATTCCCTACTCCTTGTGCCAAATTGACAGTAATCAAGCCCATATTATTAATTAACTATCTGCTAAAGATTGAATTTTCATGTTCTTCCTAAATTCATATTCTTAAACCTAACTGCAATGGAGTATTACTCAGACATAAAAAGGAATGCAGTTTGGGTCATTTTTAAAGACATAGGTAGATTTAGAATCTGCCATACAGGGTGAAATCCATCACTCTGAAAGAGAAAAAAAATTCATATATTAAGGCATATATGTGGAATATAGAAAAATAAATCAGATGAGCCTGTTTGCAGGGCAGGAATAGAAATACAGACATAGGGAACAGAGGTGGATATGAGGGGGGTGGGGTGAATTGGGAGATTGGGATTGAGGTATGTACGCTCCCATGTGTAAGTAGCTAACTAGTGAAAACCTACTATTTAGCTCAGGGAGTTCAGCTTGGTGTTCTGTAGTGACCTAGATGATGGGATGAGGGGTGGGAGGAAGGTCTAAGAGAGAGGAGTTTAAGTGTACATATAGCTGATTCATTTTCTTGTATAGAAGAAGCTAAAACACAACATTGTAAAGCATTTTAAATACATCCACCATCCCCCCAAAAAAAGACACCTAACTGCAAAGTGGAGATGGAACCTTCATTAAGTGAATATATCATAAGAGTGGAGCCCTCATAAATAAGATTAGTGCCCTTATTAAAAAAAAAAGTGGGCTTCCTTGGTATCTCAGTGGTGAAGAATCCATCTGTCAATGCAGGAGACATGGGTTTAGTCCTTGGTCTGGGAAGATCCTCTGGAGAAGTAAACAGCAACCCACTCCAGATTCTTGCCTGGAGGATCTCGTGGACAGAGGAGCCTGGCAGGCTACGGTCTGTGGGTTTGCAAAGAGTGAGCCATGACTTAGCGACTGAACCACCACAACAATGAAAGAGTAACTTCAGACCTTTCCAATATCTGAGGTTACAGAATACTAGGACTATGATCCAGAGAGTGAGGTCCCACCAGACACCAAATCTGCCCATGCCTTGATTTTGGACTGCTCAGCTTCCAGAACTATGAGAAACAAGTTTCTATTGTTCATGTTCTACCTGGTTTATGGTAGGTTATTACAGCAGCCCAAATAGACTAAGACCCTCTCATTCTAAAATAACAGACTATGCATAAAAACAGTAAGTCAAACTTTGGAAGTGAAATAGAGACAGCTAGTTCAAGGATATTTTCATTTAAGTTATTATTTTTGAACTATGGTACAAACAATTAATATGAGATCAAACCTCTTAAATTTTTGAGGGCAGAAAACAGAGTTGTTAACTAACAGCACAATGTTACTTTTAATGTGATCAGAAAACTTAGTTACCACATTCCTGTAATTTGCTACATAAACTCTTATATTATGACATTTCAAACTATGAATTTTCACAGTTACTAACAATGGTTCTCTTCTGAAGAAAAATTATCATCTCTGCCTGCCACAGCGGGCCTTATAATTTGTACACTGTCATTTTTGTCCCCTCTATCACACCATTTCTAAACATTCTCTATGTTCATTTTGTCCTTAGTGTTGAGATGTTTTATGGATAATTTAAGCCCATCATGTTTGATAAGTACAAAAAGTCATGAGAGAGTTGAAGGTGCTAATAAGATCAGGTGTGCAGTTAAAATGAAAGAGGAACTCAAAGGAGTAAAAAAAAAACCATACATATTGAAAGTGGTCATCAGTTCAGATCAGTTCAGTCGCTCAGTCGTGTCCGACTCTTTGCCACCCCATGGACTGCAGCACGCCAGGCCTCCCTGTCCATCACCAACTCCCGGAGTTTACCCAAACTCATGTCCATTGAGTTGGTGATGCCATCCAACCATCTCATCCTCTGTCGTCCCCTTCTCCTCCTGCCTTCAATCTTTCCCAGCATCAGGGTCTTTTCCAATGAGTCAGTTCTTCGCATCAGGTGGCCAAAGGATTGAAGTTTCAACTTCAACATCAGTCCTTCCAATGAACACTCAGAACTGATTTCATTTAGAATGGACTTGTTGGATCTCCTTGCAGTCCAAGGCACTTTCAAAAGTCTTCTCCAACACCAGTTCAAAAGCATCAGTTCTTCGGTGCCCAGCTTTCTTTATAGTCCAACTCTCACATCCATACATGACTACGGGAAAAACCATAGCTTTGACTAGACGGACCTTTGTTGGCAAAGTAATGTCTCTGCTTTTTAATATACTGTCTATGTTGGTCATAACTTTTCTTCCAAGGAGTAAGCATCTCTTAATTTCATGGCTGCAGTCACAATCTACAGTGATTTTGGAGCCCCCCAAAATAGAGTCAGCCACTGTTTACACTGTTTCCCCATCTATTTGCCATAGGAAGAATTATTTTGGAGTAGGAACTATTTTCACAAAACATAGAATAAGTGACATAGCATTTCTGAGTATGTGTTTGTGTGTTTCAAGGATTACCACCAAAATCAAAAACTTGTTTATATAATGTTATTCTGAGGAAGTTCAAGAAGCTAAACAATATGCATGTTGAAAATGCTACTGATGGAAAAGTGTACTCAAGAACATACATTGTGTATGTTCACAGTTCGAGTCTGCAAATCAAAATGAGTGGCATAGCAGCAAGACATTAAATAGTTCTCTGTAATGCTTATGCAATCATAAGGGAAGAGTCTTAGCAGTCTCATTAGATCCTATAGGGCAGAACACATTGTTCTAATTTGGAAAAAGTTGAACAGTGTAATATACATCTGTGAGTCAGGACAGTGGGGGCAGGATACAGTTACTTGATTTGAAAGACCTGAAGGCAGATATATTTCTCTCTGCCTAAAAGCAAAGTTTTGGCTACCTTTGAAATTCAAACTTTCTCAAATAAATATATCCACCTATCTATTTATCTATCTCTATCATCTATCTACTTATCTCAAGTATAGATGTGTTGCTAAGTATACTTCATTTTTAAAAATGCCTAAAATTTAGACAGCATATTTTTCAACTTATGACAAAATAAATTAGGCACACTTTAAGAATACATCAATTGAATATAAAGTAAACCAAATATCTGGAATTAAAAGCATTTACAAAATAGCATAGATAGAGTGCCAAGTACTTTATCTAAAGCAGCGCTGTCCACTAGAAACACAATGCCAGCCAAAACCACAAGTCATATATGTAGTTCTTTTAATGTTGATGTTTGTCTGTGTGTTTAAAGTTAGTATGTAGAAATACAATTGATTTTTGTTTGCTGATCTTGTATCTTATGTGCAACCTTGCTGAATTCACTGACTAGCTCTAAGAAGGGTTTGGGGGATTTTTGGAACTATTTTGCATAAATAGCCATGTCATTGCAAATAAGGATAGTTTTATGTCTTCCTTTCTGAATTCTATGAACTTTTATGCCTTTCTTTGCTTTCCCCCAAACTTTTTTTCAAGGCCTATTGCACCCAGTAGAACTTTCTTCACAAAGTTGAACCAGACTAAGAGTGTACATCTTTGCCTTGTTTCCAATTTTAGGGGTAAAGCATTGTGATGAAAAAAACAAACAAACAAAAAAAAACCCCAGCTATTTTTAGTTGCTGCTTAGGCATTTACTGTATGACAGCCCTACTCACACACAGAGTCTGGACATTTAGATCAGAACTAGTTGAGGATTTGCAACCTGTTTTTGCTGTGCTTTTCATTGGGTATCCTTTAAAATAATCTCTCAGAGTTAAGCCCATGAAAAGTTAGTGACCTCCTCCCTAGCCACCTTATAAGTAATGGATGCTGCCTACCTTACTTTCAGTGTTCTGTTCACTCATGTTCACTGCCCTTACTCCCAGCTCGGTAAGTAATAAATCCTGTGACTTCACTGCCTTTGTGTGAGCATATTGAAGCTACACCTTCAATCAAAATGGCTCTGAGATTCTCACTTCCCCAGAGTGAGAGTTCAGATGCTGAGGGAGCTCGCTCTCCACCTTAGAGTGGGTGTCTTCTGCCTGCTTTTGCAACAGGTCATAATCTGCATATTCTGAATTTAATACACTGGCTATGGACTCAACATAAGCATTTTGGCTTTCAACATTAGGTTAATGTGAGGTGTAAGTTTTTTGTAGATGCCATTTATCAAGCTAAGGAAATTCTCTTTTATTACCATTTTTCTGAGACTTTTTAATCATGTGTGGATTTTGAGTTTTGCAAAATGCTTTTTCTGAATAAACTGATATAGTTATGTGACTTTTCTTTAGTCTATTAATTTGGTGGATTGTGGTAAATATGTATAACTGATCTTCAAATATTTAACCACTCTAGCATCCCTTGGAGTAAACCCAGCCTGGTTATGGTGCATAATTCTTTTTACATATCCCTGAAAATGCATTTGCTTCTGTTAAAGATTTTTGCAAGTATAATTGTGATGGGTATCTAAGCTATGCTAATATTTTCTACTATACACAAGATTAAAATGAGATGAGAGAGAAACATTCTAGAACCATAGAGTACGCCCATTTTCAATTTCAGTGAGCTTTCATATAGACTTCCAAACTGGCTTTGCTTCTTTATGTTGAAACCAGTGTCACTTTTCCTGCAGCCTGATCAATAGCCTCAAAGATAGAAATTGTGGCTTATATCTAATAATGGATGCCGTATCTTGCCATATTTTTCTTATAAATTTACCCAGTTACAGTCAAATAGCATATTTATGCATATCATTTAGTTAATTTACCATTTCCTTAGAATTCATTTTTCCATTGGATTCTTTGTGCTTTTGTGAGGATTTGACAAAGTTATTTATGCTTTCTTCATGTCAATGTTCTGTTTGTAACATTGCAAGTATCCTCTTCCAGTTGTGTACTTAACCTGAACCAATTCATTGTGTCTCTTTAAAGACCTATGGAAAAGAGGAAAGGTTACTTTGACTTGGGTTCACAGTGGTTTTAGATTTCTTTGTCCACTAGTTTTGCTCTGTTGAACTGAAACTACTCTTACTTGTTCAGAGTAAAGACAAAACAGAAAAAAAAAAACATTTAATAGAATTTAGTGGGTAACAATGACCATTTTTCCTTTTGGAATTTCTGAAAAGCTATTGGTACTCCTAACATACTTTTAAGCCATTCTGATGGTGTTCATAAAACTAGGTGGGCTGCTCTAAGAGAAAGATAAATGTGGGCTTTATTATTATTATTATTTTAATTTTGTTCTTGTTCACTGTCCCTTTGTGACAGCATCCCACTTTTTTGTCACTTCACTGCCCAGATTCTGGAGAAAATTCTGTAAAATGACACATTAACCTTATAATGTCAGGCTTTTTGTTTACTCTTGACAGGTCACAAGATATTCTTTTGTTTTCTTTCCATTAGAAAAATCTTTAATAGTCAAAAGCTTCCCTAGGGCTTGAAATCTTCAATTTTTCAAATCTTTTCGAACAAAAAAAACACTATAAAGTGTTATTTCAGTTAATATCTGAAGCTGTAATCCTAAATGTCAGGCAGGAAGACCTGTCATAGACAGATCTTGCTGGTTCCTCATTTAGCATTATATAAAAAAATCAAGCCCATAATAGACCTCCTTAGTCCCTTTCAAATAGAACTTTAAATAAAAAACCATACTTAGGAAATAAACTCATCTTAACTAATTACATCTTTACATCTGCTATGACTGCTTCCAAATAAGGTCACATTCTGACTTAGTGGAGATTTGAGTCAACATATAGATTTTGGGGTTCACAATTTAGCCCACAACAACTTTCAACAAAAATTATAGCACTATGGATTTGGTTTACTTTATTATTTCCAAACTTAAAGTCCATAAACTTAAGCTTTACCCTATTCTTCAGATAAAATTTGAATTGCTTGCTCTTTTCTCTCTTTGTCTTTCAGTTTGGATAATTTCTATCAGCCTATTTTTAAGATCACTGATTCTTCCCTCAGCTCTATCTCATCTATTGTTAAGCATGTTGAAGGAATTACTCATCTATGATATCTTGTTTTTTCGGTAGCATTTCCATTTGACTTTTTCTTATATTTCTGCCTCTCTTCTAAAATTTCCCAACTATCCACCTTTTCCATTAGATGGTTTAGTATATTAATCACAGTTTCTTTAATATCCTTATCTGATCATTCCAAATCTTTTATAAATATGTTTCTATTGGTTGCTTTATTATTTGATGTTAGTTTTATTTTTTCTTCCCCTCCAGTTTTACTATTATTTACATTTAAATATGTAAGTTTAAAGTATACAATATGATAATTTGATACAGGTGTTTATTGGGAAATCATTACCACAGTAAAATCAAGTTTTATTTTGCATTTGGATTTCAATTTTTGGCTGAATGTCACTCATATGTGTGATGAACATTATGCCTGAAAATGGGCTTGGCTGCTTTATTGTCATGGCAGGAACAAAAAGCAGGGTGGAGTGGAGGACTGAATTAATCCAATCAAGAGTTGAGCTTGTTTTCAGTTTTACTGAAGATAGTCTTACCTTCAGAGCATTTTAGGTTCAGTGGTACATTGTTACCCTGTACAGAGAGTGAGCTCTGGGGGTTATGGAAAGATTTTCTCAATGTTTTGGCTCCTCTCTTCACTATTGATAATCTCTGATTTCATGTATGCTTGTGTCTCAGTGTATTTCTCCCTGATCTTGTTTCCCCCTACCCTGTCACTCCACAATAATATCATCTTATGATTAAAATATTTTCCAACATTACAGATATAATTCAGAGTATTAAAGGTCCAGTTCAGTTTTAACTCCATATATTTATTTATGAATAAATAGTTACATATTCTATAGAGATGAATGTGAACTTTTCAAATATAGCCTAAGCTTTAAAAGGATATATTTAAGATATTCACATTCATCTCTATAGAATATTCAACTACTTATTAGCAAATACATTTATTTTAATTATGTTTTAAACTTAATAAGGAGCTTCTCAGCTGGCACTAGTGATAGAAGTCTGCCTGCCAATGCAGGAGATGCAGGAGACACGGTTCTATCCCTGGGTTGGGAAGCTCTTCTGGAGTAGGAAATGGCAACCTGCTCCTGTATTCTTGCCTGGGAAATGTCATGGACAGAGGAGCCTGGTGGGCTAGAGTTCATGGGACCCCAAAGAGCTGGACATGACTGAGTCATTGAACACGTCTATATCCAAATTTAAAAAGACAGCTATAGTTCAATTTCATCTCTGACATATAAAGAGCTTGGGAGTCATATAACAAGTATAACCAAGACTTTTATAGGACAGCTCCCCACTATCTCTTGGTCCTAAAAACATAAAAAATGCATTGAATGCAATCAGTGTAGTTAGAAGTGTCTATCTCCTCCAGATCCTATATTCAACTTCTTATGTAAAAAAAATAAAGATTTTCCTTGAACAATAATAAGTGGTAAAACTGAGACATGAAAGTGTGTAGTTTTCCTACAAATATCAAGCCTTATGATAAGCTTATTTTTTAATTCTGAATTTTCTTCTCTGTCATAATATGATTTACATATTCTTATCTGAAAAGGTCACTTGACTTCTCTGAAACTTAGCATTTTTTCTTCTACAAAATGAGACGTTTATGTCATTTTAGGTTTCTTCCAAGTAAGAAATGCTTATTATGCTGTCATGTTTATTGGTCAGGGTAATTGATGCTGATATAATAATGAGCCACAGCATTTCAGTAGCTTAACAAAATAAACACTTACATCTCATTCATATTACCTTCCATTTACTTGTTTAATAACCTCTTCCTGAGTGATTCAGGGGGTCTCAGATTTTTTTTTTTTTTTTTTTGTATTTTAGGGCCACCATGTTCCCAGAACTCCATGGGTCCTTCTCAGCACTGTGTTCAGTAGTTGGCCTTCAGTCACTAAGTCATGTCCAACTCTTTATGACCCCATGGACTGCAGCACTCCAGGCTTTCCTGTCCTTCACCCTCTCTCAGAGTTTGCGCAAACTTGTGTCCATTGAGTTGGTGATACCATCCAACCATCTCATTCTCTGTCGCCCCTTCTCCTCTTGTCCTCAATCTTTCCAAGCATCATGGTCTTTTCCTGTGAGTCAGCTCTTTATATCAGTGGCTAGGAGCTTCACTTTATCAACAGTCTTTCCAATAAATACTCAAAGTTGATTTCCTTTAAGACTGACTGTTTTGATTTCCTTGCAGGCTAAGGGACTCTCAAGAGTCTTCTCTAGTACCACAGTTTGAAAGCATCAATTTGTTAACACTCAGCCTTCTTAATGGTCTACCTCTCACATCCATACATGACTACTGGAGAAACCATAGCTTTGACCATGCAGACCTTTGTCGGCAAAGTAATGTCTCTACTTTTTAATACACTGTCTAGGTTTGTGATAGTTTTTCTTCCAGAAGCAAGTGTCTTTTAATTTCAAGTCCTCAGTCACCATCTGCAGTGATTTTGGAGCCCAGGAAAATAAAATCTGTCACTGTTTCCACTTTTTCCTCTTCTACGTGCCATGAAGTGATGGGACCAGATGCCATGAGCTTAGTTTTCTGCATGTTGAGTTTTAAGCCAGCTTTTTCACTCTTCTCTTTCACCCTCATCAAGAGGCTGTTTAATTCCTCTTAACTTTCTGCCACTAGGGCAGTATCATCTGCATGTCTGAGGTTGTTGATATTTCTCCTGGCAATCTTGATTCCAGCTTGTGCTTCATCCAGCCTGGCATTTTACATAATGTACTCTGCATAGAAGTCCAATAAGCAGGGTGACAATATAAAACCTTGATGTACTCCTTTCCCAATTTCGAACCAGTCTGTTGTTCCATGCCCAGTTCTAACTGTTGCTTCTTGACCTGCATACAGATTTCTCAGGAGACAGGTAAGGTGTCCTGGTATTCCCATCTCTTGAAGAATTTTCCACAGTTTGTTGTGATCCACACAGTCAAAGGCTTTAGTGTAATGAATGAAGCAGATACTTTTCTGGTATTCTTTTGCTTTTTCTATGATCCAACGGATGTTGGCAATATGATCTCTGCTCTGTCTGGCTTTTCTAAATCCAGTCTGTAGCTCTGGAAGTTCTTGGTTCACATACTGTTGAAGCCTAGCTTGAAGGATTTTGAGAATTTTCTTGCTAGTATGTGAAATGAGAACAACTGTATGGTAGTTTGAACATTCTTTGGCTTTGCCCTTCTTTGAAATTGAAATGAAAACTGATTTTCTCCAGTCCTGTGGCCACTGCTGAGTTTTCCAAATTTGCTGCCATATTGAATGCAGCACTTTAACAGGATCATCATTTAGTATTTGAAATAGCTCAGGAGGAATTCCATCACCTCCACTAGCTTTGTTCATAGTGATGCTTCCCAAGGCCCACTTGACTTCACACTCTGGGATGTCTGGCTCTAGGTGAGTGACCACACCATCCTGATTATCTGGGTCATGAAGATCTTTTTTGCATAGTTTTCTGTATTCTTGCCACCACTTCTTAATCTCTTCTGCTTCTTTTAGGTCTTGCTGTTTCTGTCTTTTATTGTGCCCATCTTTATATGAAATGTACCCTTGGTATCTCCAATTTTCTTGAAGAGATCTCCAGTCTTTCCCATTCTATTGTTTTCCTCTATTTCTTTGCACTGATCACTGAGGAAGGCTTTCTTATCTCTCCTTGCTGTTCTTTGGAACTCTGCTTTCAGTTGGGTTTGTCTTTCCCTTTCTCCTTTGCCTTTCCCGTATCTTCTTTTCTCAGCCATTTGTGAGGACTCCTCTGACAACCACTTTGCGTTCTTGGATTTCTTTTAATTTTGGATGGTTTGGGTCACTGTCTCCTGTACAGTGTTACACACCTCTGCCCATAGTTCTTCAGGCACTCTGTCTACCAGATCTAATTCTTTGAATCTATTCATCACCTCCACTCTACAATCATAAGGGATTTGACTTAATGTTCAGTAGCCATAGGGTTGCAAATAGTTGGACACAACTGAAGCAACTTAGCATATACAAACAGAGAGAGACTGGGGAGTAAAGAGAGAGATCGAGGAAAATTGTTCAAGCTATACTAGGTTGCAGAGACATCGCATTTTTTGTTTAAGGTCATATTTTATTTTATTTTTTTCATTTATTTTTATTAGTTGGAGGCTAATTACTTTAAAATATTGTAGTGGGTTTTGCCATACATTGACATGAATCAGCCATGGATTTACATGTGTTCCCCATCCCGATCCCCCCTCCTGCCTCCCTCCCCATCCCTCTGGGTCTTCCCAGTGCACCAGCTCTGAGCACTTGTCTCATGCACACAACCTGGGCTGGCGATCTGTTTCACCCTTAATAGTATACATGTTTCAATGCTATTCTCTCAGATCAACCCACCCTCGCCTTCTCCCACAGAGTCCAAAAGTCTGTTCTATACATCTGTGTCTCTTGGGACAAAAGTAAATCATGTAGCCCCAAACTAACTGCAGGGGAAGATGGGAAAAGCAATCTTCCTTTGTATTTAAGAAAAGAAAATGGGATTAGGAGACTTTGAGTTAATCTCTGCTGAACTGTGGTTAAAAATGTGTGTGGGAGTAAGATGACCTGAGTTAGAATCCTTGTTTTTCCTTTTCCTTGTTGAGCTAATCATGCAACCTCTTTAAAACTTACAGAGTTGTTATGAAAATCAAATGTATTAATTCACGTAAAATTCTTCAAAAACGCTTTGCACTTGCTAGCACTATATTGACTCACTTGTGCACTCCCTGAAGTTAATAGAGTGAAGTTCTAAGCCCAGTACCTCAGTATGTAATTGTATTTGCAGCTAAATCTTTAAAGATGTAATTAAGTTAAAATGAGGCCGTTAGGGTGGATCCTAATGCAACATGAGCAGTGTATGTGAAGACGTTTCCATGCAGACACACACAGGGGGAGACAATGTGAAGACTCAGGGAGAGAAACCTGGAAGATAGCTTTCTGTCACGGTCCTCAGAGAGAACCAGCTCTGCCAGGACCTTGATCTTGGACTTCCAGCCTCCAGGGACTGAGAAAATAAATGTTCGTTGCTTAAGCCATGCAGAATGGCATGCTTGGTTATGGCAGCCCTAGAGAACTAATACAGGCATTATTATGTGGGAGCTATAGATTTCTCTTAGAAAACAGGTCATTTGATCTATGTAAATTCAACCTTTGCTGTTGTGTTAGTCACTAAGTTGTGTGACTCTCTTGAGATCCCATAGACTGTAGTCTGCCAGAGTCCTCTGTCCATGGGATTTTCTAGGAGTGGGTTGCCATTTCCTTCTCCAGATGATCTTTCTGACCCAGGGATGGAACCCACGTCTCCTGCATCGGCAGACGGATCCTTCACTGCTGAGCCACCTGGGAAGCCCCCGGGTTTAACTTCTAGGTATAAAAACTGGGAAATGTTAATACTAATCTTTCCAAGAAAACAGATCTTTGATACTTTCATGAAATTAAAATCTTTCTCTGTTTCAATAAAACCGCAGATATCGGAAGCAGCCAGTCATCCTGTGGAAGATCGATCATCCCCTTCCTGCTGCTGCTGCATTGCTACAATAGCCACATTTTATCCCCATTGCTCCAGTCTGAGTTTGTGCGAATCAGCATGCGCATTAGAAGCCAGAAAAGACCCTAACCTCCAGTTTAGGAGGCTCAACTTCATTCTGTGGCTGCAGCTAAGGCTAAACTTTCAGTTAAGAAATCATCTCTCTTTTTTCCTCAAATCCTTGAAAATGTCACACATTTTATGTCACAGTATTCTGAGGGAGAGGACTTATTGATGACTTGCTTTCTAAAGTATCTGATAGAAGACAAGACAGGGCTCTTAAAAGATAACAAGAGCAGTGTTAACGATCACAGCGTCACAGATCTTTAGAATTTAAAGTAATATTGGAAATCAACTAGTTCATCCTGCATTTGACTGATATGGCAACCAAGCCACAAATACGGTACATAAATGCCTTGCTTTGTTCTCACAGAGAATAGAGGACTTAGTTCAGGTCCCTTGACTCTAGGTTCTTGCTCTTTCCATTCAGCCACAACATCGATAATGAAAAAGAAATGTATTCTCAGATGAGAGTGAGAATTGACTGGCATGAAACATAGAAATTATTACACTTTCCCCCAAAGAAATCAGTTTTAGGTTTGCTCTGCTTTGTGTATGACTAAACATAATTCTTCCATGACCACAAGTGACCTCTCTCTGAACACTTTAGGAAAGTGCAACAGTGTGGCGGGCAAATGCTGACATCTGTGATTTTTAAACTATCTAATCACTTGCAATGATAAAATGGCTAACAGACTCCAGCATGGTGACGATGACAGGAAAATAAATATGGTCTTATTTAACACTTTGTAAAAAAATGATTTGTAACATTAGAGTGGTGTCAAATGAAGAGTCTGATGGTCTGGCCTGAACAGTGACTTCCCATTTGCCTTGAACTGTTCGATCACTTAGGCATATTCATAAACTAACAAAATGCAAAATAATAGTGCTTATTCCTTCAGGAAAAAAAAACATTCATACTCCTGTTATGTTCAGAAACAGAAACATGCCAATTTTTTTTCCTCTCCTACAGTAACTCAACTGAAATAAGGAAGCTCTTCAAAATACTATGCTACTTTTAATAAGGAACACGTGGGTGTATGAATCACACATACATACACACACAAAATGCACATTCATATATATATATACATATATATATATACACATATATATATATACATATGTATGTATGTATTGATATTTTGAATAAAAGTCCATACTGCCTTCACCTCTTTCTAAGATGATATATTCTACCTAAGGATCCTCCTGATTTGAAGAAGCATTTTTTCTACTTCTGATGTCTCCTCAGCCAAAAGACTTTGCTGGTATCAAGAGAAATATGAAAATTTGACTAAGTTACATTTGCCATTCTGATAATTCAGACCTCCTTTATTCTATGGATAATATCACCTTGAATGGGCAATTTTAAAATGATTTATCCTTCCTTTTCCCTTAGGCTATGGCTGGCTGTGTGGAGTCATCAAGCTTTAAGGAATAGGGAGTAGCTTTGACTTTGTCTCCTTCCTGCAGCTTCACAGTTCTTCTGGGTGGGAAAGAGAGTAAATTGTACGATTCAACCAGGAAGATTTTCTATTTAAAAACGTTTCCTGTGATTTTAAGCTGAGTGGTCTTCAGTGTTTCACTAGAAAAACAAACAAAAACAATATTCCACTTCTATACCTTTTGACCCATTTTGACAGGGTGATCTATGAAATCGTTACTGAAGTTGTAACTTGAAGCTCTGATCCAGTTCTTTTTCTTTAGAAAGACAGGAATATTTGACAAGTGGTGAGAACATGATTATTACCCTTATTTACGTGAAATCCTTTGGCAGCACAAAGAACATCTTTCTCACCCGTTGTGACTCTGAGCAGGCGGGTACTTTGCTTGGCAGGAGGGATAATCACATTGACTGATCTGAACTACAGGTTTAGAAAAATCGATCTCTGGGGGATACAGAGGCTCTGCTTCAATTCCAGCTCACATCTTGGAAGAAATCAAGAGGACCGTTTCTCTAACTGGCTTTTCAGAATCTGCACAAGAGCTGAAGAGACATCTATTTAATTGTGCTTCCCTGCGCATTAGTCACTTGTCTATTAATGTCACCGACATCAACTACCCAGGGACATGGGGCAAAGCTGTTGAGATACCAGTTGGAGCTGGTTCACACTAAAATGTTATGGAGGCTAAATCAAACTGTCCAAAGTGAGCCCCAACAGGAAAACTTGTCTAGTTTTTCTGATGGTTAGCAGGATGACCTTTCTCTCACCCTTATCTTTGACGAGGGGGAAGTCAAACTGTTTAAACAGCTTTTAATTTATTTATTTATAACAGAAAAAAGATGAAAGGTCCAGAAAGCCTTTCCCTTTGGTCATCACAAATGTTATCCTGAAAAAAAAATAAAAAGCAAATCTTTTCCTCATTTCATAGGAGAGCAGCATTAACTGTTCCAAGTCTCCTGCTAGCCAGAATTCTCTCCACTGGCATGACCCTGCCCACCCTGCTCTCCTGTCCTACTTAACACCATTGAGTCTTTGAAGATATAATTCAAAGTACCTATCTTATGTGAAATATTTGTTATATACCACTCCACTCCCCCACCATCCCACAACTCCCAAACCTGACCATTCCTTTTTATTTGTTCAGTTGCTCAGGCATATCCAACTCTTTGTGACCCCATGGGCTGCAGCACCCCAGGTGTCCCCATCCTTCACCATCTCCCAAAGCTTGCTTAAACTCATGTCCATTGAGTCTGTGATGCCATCCAACCATCTCATCCTCTGTCGTCCCCTTCTCCTCCTGCCTTCAATCTTTTCCAGCATCAGGGTCTTTTCAAATGAGTCAGCTCTTCACATCAGGTGGCCAAAGGATTGGAACTTCAGCTTCTGCATCAGTCCTTCCAATGAATATTCAGGGTTGTTTTCCTTTAGGATGGACTGGTTGGATCTTCTTGCAGTCTAAGGGACTCTCAAGATTCTTCTCCAACACCACAGTTCAAAAGCATCAATTCTTTGATGCTCAGCCTTCTTTACGGTCCAACTCTCACATCTATACATGATGACTGGAAAAATATAGACACTCCTTATACATGTTTTAACCCCAGTTCTTAAACTCACTTCAGAATTCTCCCACTTTAATAATAATATCATATATTAATGCACATATGTGAAATGTATCAAATTACACAATTGAACCTATTTGCAGGACAGGAATAGAGACACAGAGATAGAGAATGGACATGTGGACAAGAGGGGTGGAGGAGAGAGTGGGACAAATTGGGAGATTAGGATTGACATATATACACTAGTATGGGTGTACTCAGTTGCTTCAGTCATGTCCAACGCTTGCGACTCCATAGACTGTAGCCTGCCAGGCTCCTCTGTCCATGGGATTCTCCAGGCAAGAAGACTGGAGTGGGTTGCTATTTCCCTATCCAGGGGATCTTCCTGACCCAGGGATCGAACCCAGGTCTCTGGCATTGCAGGCAGATTTTTTACCACTGAGCCACTGGGAAAGCCTGACATATATACACTACCATGTGTAAAATAGATAGCTAGTGGGAAGAGGCTATATAGCGCAGGGAGTTCAGCTATGTGTTCTGTGATGGCCTAGTGGAATGGGATGAGGTGGTGAAAGGGAGGCTCAAGAGGGGGGCTATATGTGCATATATAGCTGATTCACGTTGTCGTGCTGTAGAACCTAACACAACATTGTAAAGCAACTATACTCCAATAAAACAAAGAAGGTGAGTGATTTAATGTAAATCACTTAAAGGTAAGTGATTTAATGAATCTAGATTCTCATGCCCTCATGCGTTGTCTGGCATATTAAAACTCAGATATGTTACCTGAATACAAAGATTAATGGACAAGAAATACAATTTTCTCCCTATATGTTTTTTATGCATATGTATATACATACATGCAACACACAGAGATACACACACAAATGTATTGTCTATATTATCATAATCACATATAAACTTATAAAGAGTATTCATTAAGATTCTATGGACAAAATAAAGCCCTTTGGCTATGTTGTTACATCTGTTATGATCTGTCCTGGATTTCTTTCTTGCTTTGTCCAAATTTTGCTGGCCCTAGTCACTGCAGTGACTTGGCCCATGCCCAGTATTTTATTTTCATGACCATCTTCAGTCTTTTCCTCTGATTTCACACAGTCATTTGAATGCAGCCCAGATCTATTGATTCCGTGCAGTTGTCTCTGGGGAACCTCCTTGCTTTCCTCTTACAGGCAGAAATGACTACCAGTTCTGTTGTTCTTTACATATTATTACTCTGCTTCTGAAAAAAAGTTAAGAAAAATGCCATCAGTTCCTCAAAGCACACAGGTTTTGGAGTGAAGAGAACTGTTAAAAAAGTTTGCTTGCATGTGTAAGCTATGTCTTTGGAAACTCCAATGGCTTTTTGCTATTTCTGCACCAAAAGCAAATAATTTGAAAAGCAAGAAAAATAGTCTATCAAGTTCAAATGAAATCTATAATTTCATAAGCAAATATTCAGTAAGTACAGTGATGGCTGAGTAATTTCATACATAGATAGTATTAGTTTAAAAGAAATTGTTTTAAAAGATAACCTGGTGTCATTCATCATAATGACTTATTTCTCCATATACAAGCTTTGTGCTTTCTAACTAAATGCACTCACTTGCCCCAGGTCCCAGATCCTTTGTATTAATCCCTTGTCTAGAATAACTCTCAACACATTAAGGACAGAGCTTTTCTACATTTGATAACTGAGGAATAGGATTTTTTCTCAAAAATCTTAAATTTCATCCTTACATGTCATTTTCTCAAAGTTTCCTCACATCTAGCTATAATCTATAGTATCTGATTACTGTGGCATCGTCCTCTGAAAATGTTGCCAAAAGAGTGTCTATGCTTTCAGCTGGTTTCATCAGTTGGGAGAACTTGAAGAAAAAAGACGCAGATTTTAAAAGTAAGTAAACACAAAAATGCCTTCTGGTTATAATTCCTTTAATCCTCTGCTATCCTGAGTTCAACTGGCCTATGAAAAATAATGTTATTTGATATTCTCATATTTGAAGTTGAGATACCAATGTGAAATTGGATGAGATCAGTGATTTTGAAATCTGGGATCACTTTGGTATTTTTAAAGATTAAAAAACAATTTCAGGTGTCCAACAAAATTGGGAGTAAGCTACAGAGATTGTTCCATATTCATCTTTCTCACACACATGCATAGTCTCCTCCCTTATCAACACTGCTCACCAGAATGGTGCCTATTTACCAACCATGAACTAACATTTACACATCATAATCATCCAGAGTCAAGTAGCCATTAGGATTCATTCTTGATGCTGTATATTCTCTGAGTTTGGACAAATGTATAATGACAAATATCCATCATTATTATATTATACAGAGCATTTTCGCTGATCTAAAAATCCTCTGTGCTCTAACTATTCATCTCTCCCCACTCCTTGACCCTAACAACCACTGATCTTTCTTTTTTAATATTTTTCTAGCTTTGCCTTTTCTAGAATGTCATATAGTTAGAATCACACAGTATGTAACCTTTTCAGATTAGCTTCTTTCACTTAGTAATATACATATAGGCTTCCACCTTGTCTTTTTCTGGCTTGATAGCTCATTTCTTTTTAGCAATGAATGATATTCCATTGTCTGGATGTACCATAGTTATTTATTAATTCACCTACTGAAGGACATCTTAGTTACTTCCAAACTTCAGCAGTTATGAATGAAGTTCACCTGGGTGTTTTGAAAGCAAGATAAACCCCAGACTCAACAATGTAGACCACTGTTTCTCAACAGTCATGTGCACACAGATTACTTGGAGACCTTTTAAAATGCGAGTCTGGGGTGGAATGAGGCTTGAGTGTCTGATGGTTTACAGTCTCTGAAATGAATCTGCACTGCACGCCCAGGGCCACAACTTGAATATAAAGATCTTAGGGCCCACTTACAATTTATGAAAAAAAGGTGTCTCATAGTGGGTTCAGGCATTTGATGTTCTAAATAAGCTGGACTTTTGCAATATATTTACCAGTTAGGCAGCTCCCATGGACCAACATCTGGGACAAATGGAATATATGATCTTACACGTCTTTGAGGGCTTCCCTTGTGACTCAGATGGTAAATAATCTGCCTGCAATTCAGGAGTCTTGGGTTTGATCCTGCAATGCAGGAGTCTCAGATTTGATCCTTGGGTTGGGAAGATTCCATGGAAAAGGGACTGGCTATCCACTTCAGTATTCTTGCCTGGAAAATTCCATGGACAGAGGAGCAGTCTGGAAGGCTACAGTCCATGGGGTCACAAAGAGTTGGACACAACTCAGCAACTAACACACACACACAGACACACACACAGTGACTTTGTTTTTTGTGATTGAATTTTCTTTGTTTTTATATATTATAAAGCACATTCTAACAAGATGCTTTTAATACTATACTCCAACTGCTATGATTATTTTTATGCATCAAAATGAAAATGAGGGAACTTATAGTTGCTGCCTAAGGTAACTTACATGTAATACTCATTATTTTTAAAACCAAAAACATGAATAGCAGAAATCCATGTGCATGTACTCTTAAGTAAATGTGCTATAGCAATGATTGAAATGATTAAGTATCCTTTTCCATATATAGCTGAAAATTTTAAAAATAATTTAAGAAAACATGTTGTCACTAGTATGTGAGAATATTCTTATAATTTATTTCTGGCATTATTAATCTCTCATATCTAACATGTCACCATTCTCAGCTTTTATTATCTAATTTCAATTTGAGAAGTTTCCCTTCAACTCAGTACCAGAAATTATTAATGAAAATATTTGAAAGAAAGATAAGAAAGAAATATTTTGAAAGAAAGATAAAGCTTCATAACTCATTGTTAAAAGATTAACTAGGTCAGTAATATAAGTTTTCAAAATTAATGACTACTATTAAATATTGTATAAGTGTCTAGAAACATTGACTACAATGTGTATCTGATATACACTCAACATGTGGCAAGTTTAGAATCATGCTTTATTTACGACCTGAAATAGCTTTTTATTCTTCCATGTTTCTTAGCACATTTAAAGTAAATTTTCTGTGCTTTTCCAAAGCTCCATCATCCAGTGATTCTGTGTACATATTTAAGTTTATAGTCATTTCCTCTTTTTTTTGAAAGAAAATAAACAGCTATTGATCTCTATTGAATGGTAGTTGTTTTATCTACCTTATTTCATCCAATCACATGAACTAGATATTATTTTTGCCCTTTTACCAGTGAGGAAACTGAAATTCAGAGACATCAGGTCATTTATACTGCTAATAATTAAAACAATTAGGATTCGGATCTCGTTCTATCTGGCTCCAGTACTTCAGCTTGTTTCATGACCACTGCTTCATACTGATTCTCTAGTATTTTTTTTTTTTTTAAGAATCATGACATTGTAAGCATTGGAAATTGAACCTCTCTATCTCATAGTGGCTGTTTTCATTAACATGGTCTTTGAAGATGATGTGATTGAATGTCAGGCTATAAATCTACCTGGGGAACACACTTAAACCTCATGCTCACTTCCAACTCTTTGTGACTCCATGGACTGTACTTCTCCTGGCTTCTCTGTTTATAGGAGTTCCCAGGCAAGAATACTGGAGTGGGCTGACATCTTCTCCAGGAGATTTTCCCAACCCAGGGATCAAACCTGCATCTCCTGCGTCTGCTGCATTGGAGGCAGATTCTTTGCCACTGAGCCACCTGGGAAGCCCACACTAAAACCTCACTGTGTACTAATTATGTTACAGACATGTGATTTGTCTTGATCTTTGGTGCTGCTGCTACATAGACTTGGGGCTTCCCTGGTGGCCCAATGGTAAAGAATCTGCCTCCAATGCAGGAGACCTGGGTTCTATCCCTGGGACAGGAAGATCCCCTGGAAGAGGGCTTGGCAACCAACACCAGTTTTCTCGCCTGGAGAATCCCATGGACAGAGGAGTATAGCAGGTTACAGTTCGTGGGGTTGCAAAGAGTCGAACATGACTGAAGCGACTCAGCAGTAGCAACATAGACTAACCTGTGTTGTGTGTGTGTGTGTGTGTGTGTGGAGGCTACTATATTTAATTTATTATAAGTTTAATGATCAGTGCTTTTCTCTGTACCCTGAAATTATTAGGGTCCTTCAGGGAGCCAAGACAAAAGCCCAGAAGATTCTTTATACTTTTATACTTTTCTTGATGAAAACCTTCAGAATACATTTATCTGACTAAGAAAGGTTTTATTCAATTTAATTTGTTGGCATTGATTGATCATATCTCTGAGATGTCTGACTGCTAAAGGAATACAAAATTTTCTTTCTAGCTCAGATTTTTTGGTATAAATTGAAGCAATTACAGAGCAGAAGATGATTTGATCTCTTGGCTTCTATTATATAAATAGATATTTAAAATCCTGATTATACCCTTTCTACCTGTCAGTTAAAATTGTAATGATGATTTCTGAAACCCTGTCTATTATGATGGTAATGTTAAATGCTCTTAAACTATGTTTAAGATGCTCTATGGTTTAAACAATTAAAATGTTTTTTTTTCCTATGTATCCTCACTGAATATTAACTCACATCTCATTGGTGGCCATAAAGACAAAGTAAGCAGAGTAACTTAAAATCTTGGCAAGTTTCAATCATTTTCTCCCTATTCTTCCTAAAAGGCTTCTAATTCCCTCAGCTCATTCTTAAATTAATAATAAATGTTCCACACTGTGTCATTCTCCTACAAACTGCACCATTTTCTGTTATACAGAATACAGGTCTCTTGAACATTCTTAATTTCCCCCCAATTTCCACTTACTTTCTAGATTGGTCAGGAGAATTGTTGTTGTTATTGAGTCACTAAGGCATGTCCTACTCCTTGTGACCCCATGGACTATAGCATGCCAGGCTTCCCTGTCCTTCGCTACCTCCCAGAGTTTGCTCAAAGTTATGGCTATTGATTCAGTGATGCCATCCAAACATATCATTCTCTGTCGACCCTTCCATATATAGGTAATAATTGGAGAATCTGTTGATAAGAAGAGAGATTTGTGACAACTTAGGAAAATAGCATAAAACACGCATGCACAAAAAATCTTGATCTTCAGAGAAGATCTATGAGATCCTAAACATACTTATACTTAAAATGGGTTAGGTAAGCAGCAGAAACACTGAAGTATTTAATGCATATAAGGAAGGAGAGGGCAACCTGTTTTTAAGGAAATGATTTGCCTTGAAGTGTGGAACATTTCCTGAAACATGCAAAATACCTTCTATGCTCTTTGTAAGCTTTAAATATTTTCTAAACTTTGCATAGTTAGAAATAGCAAATAATTCATGAGAGAGAGATGAAGGATGGTGACATCCATGAGGATGTTGCCAGAGCCCCCTAGGTCTGGCCCAGTGTGGATCTTCTCCTGGGTGTGCATCAGAGTCAAGTGTATTTGTTTCTAGTTGCTAACCCATAGTATTTATTTCTTGTAGAAGTTTTTGTTTTCCCATTATTTTGAGTTCTAATTCATTAATGACTGCAAATGTTTTCCTTTTCTCAAAAATACTTTACAAAATTATGGCTATGGAATTCTACAGCACCCACTCTTTCTAAATTGGATGTTATTGATCGGTAACAATAAGCAATTATTCCTCACACTGGGCTGTTGGTAGGCATAACTTTTAAAGCTTCTTTGGCGTGAAGAAAATTTACTGGCTTTGAGTCTAAATTAAAAAATAATTGCTCATGTGTGCAGTCACTTCACTTGCCAATTCCCCTGTGACAACACTTAATTGCCCTCCATCAGTGGTGGTGCAGAATACAAAGCTATAATCACTGATGGAAATTGGGGGGGGGGTGGAAAATAATTAAAATCATATACACTTAATATGCACATAAGAATAATATAAGTGAACAGACTCTTAAAGTATACTCTATAGAGAATTAGAAGATTATTTCTGGGCCAGTGAAAAATCAATGTTAATAACCTTTAGGCAATGTGGAAAGGAGCTCCAAATTTCAGACAGTAGTTGATATATACCTCAAGAATTTTAGAAATGTTTTAATAAATGAAACAGAGGAATTGGTGTGATACTCAATGACAAATATGTATAAAGTAATGATAGTGAGATAGTGGTGAGTCTCATCTTGGAGTATAGGAAATTAGATATTTGACTCATATTTCTACTACTCAGGCAAGAGATAGTAGAAGAGCCAAACTTTAAAGCACAAGATGCAATGTAAAGAGGCGTTGGGAAAAACACTTGTCTGGAGTAACAGACAAACTTGGAAAACTAAATTATTCTTGATGCAAATTTTATTTATTCTTAAGACAGTTTTTCTTTTTTTTTTTGGCAGGGTGGAAGAGAAAGCAAAAGTGGTAGATAACTCTGCACAGCTAAGTGTGCGATTGCTAGATAGATATGAAAAATGACTAGCATTAGTCCTGTCAAGATAATAGGATGATATAAAATGCATTAAGGAAGCAGCATTATAGATGATATTGTCTACCATTTCTGTGATATTGTGTTATTGCATATTAATTATGTGTTGGTAAAGTTACAGGCATCAACTCTGCTTACCTGAAAACTGTCCTGGTAAGCAGCCATATTATTTTCATTTTACAGGTTAGAAAACTAAAGCTTAGCTGTGATACGTGTTCATTTCTCTATGGCACTAGAGCAGTTTCTGGATGAGGTCTTCTTGATGCTGAATCTTTGCATTTGACTGTGCTATCTCATTAATGAGAAGAGAGTGGTCATGGAAAATCTACACCTAAAGTCAATGCATTAAATTTAAATAAAAGTCAATGTAAACATGCATCTAGTCATTCCAACACTGCCTGGGATTTGCTGTATGTAATTGTTTTAAGTATGAAATAAAAGAAAAATGACTCATTTCTCTGATTGATGTGTTTAAACAGCCCATTTAATGACCATTTGAAATATATAATCTTAACATTTTAATAACCAATTTAAAATTAAGATATGTAAGCACATTCTAATGCCTGATGACTACAAAAGAAGAAGCACAGTTTGATAAACTATCACCACTACATGAATTTTATAATCCAATACTTTACAAATTAGTTTTGGAGGTTCTGAGGAAGAATGGCTCTCGGAATTTCCAAAGAAATTTAGAGATTGAAAACAGACCACTTGGAATTCGCTAATGAAAATAATCATGTTAGCTGTCAGCATGCCTGACTTTTTAAAAATTCCTAGTTGTCTCTTTGGTGTACATTGGAATACACTATCACCCACATGAACCCCAATAAAACTCAATTCTAGATTGTTTAGGGGTTGATTAATTAGGTTATGTTTTCCAACCCCTATCTGCTCCCAAGAGATTGTATATCTTTTAAAGTTCTCAATTCACATTGGGTTTGTAATTTAAAAATTAAGTTGTGAATTGCAGTTTGCAATTGGGTTGTAAATAATAACAAGACATTTTTTAATTATTAGGTTCTCATACTCTAATTAGGAAAGGTTGATTTCAAAACTTGCCCTGAGATTTAAAAAATGCATGGTGATTTCTTTATCTGTACTGTCAGAGTAAAGAAAGCACTTCTGTGGTCCTTGCTCTGAGAAAATGAGATAGCTTCTTTTTTTTTTCTAAAAGATTTTGAACATTATTAGTCTAACGCTTTTCCTCCCCCACCCCACCCCCACTCCAGGCCATGTCTCATTTATTTTCCTTTCTCTTATCATCATCTCTTTGTAGATCACATTTTTCCTATTAGAAACTGTACTTCAGACAAGTTAAGCAACAGTACATGTTAAAATAATATATGATAAATAAATGAAGAACAAATATATGAACATGCCTCCCAGACTCTGGAATCTACTTTTTATTAGGCTGAACACGAAGGCAGAAACACTGTGGCTTACGGATCTTTCATGAACTCAGTCTCTGTGTCCTTGGATCCTTGGTGATTTACTGATTAAATAATATATATACATTTTCAAAATCACTTGTGTTCTCACTTCAACTTAAAAAATAAATGTTATTATCTTGGATTTCACATAGTCCCTTAATATATCCCTATCTGTACCCATTGTATCTACTTTAAGTAACTGAGTACATATTATTCTTAAGTAACTCGACTAAGAATAAATAACTCCTCCACCAAGATCACACATATAAAATAGATCTAGAAGTATACCTCTCCTTTTCCCTCTTCCCAGCTGTTGTGAAAATTTTCAATGCATCTTCTGAAAGCACAGTTGAAGTGCTAGCTTAGAGATGAGACCTTGAAATGATGGGGCATAATCCTTTAGAATGGAAAGTGAACATTAAATCAATACCCATTGTGTCATGCAATGTCCCCTATATGGCCTGGGAATGAAAGGATCGCACTAGGAAAGCCTGTTTGCCTTTGCTTTTAGTGATCCACTTGGGGAACTCGTGCCTTCTCTCTCAAGTTCTGCATGTCTAGATGGTCGAGTTTCCAGAAAGGTAAGGGTTCCACCAGAAAACAAAGCAAGAGATCCATTATACCTCAAGTCATTACTATTCTTGGGTCCCTTTGGCAAATTTTCCAAGAGACCAGACATCAAGGGAAAAAGTCATCTTGCTGGTTGGGGTAATGCACTCGTTATCCAAAGGAGGTTCTATTGCTGCTTTTACACAAGTAGGCTGGTAGGAAAACGTTTCACACTCAAGTGATCCAGTGGAGAGGCTCTGGTCCTTCCTCGCCATATTCTGAAGATTAAAAAGATAAGAACAGCAGCCATAGCCTGAGAAGGGCATTGTGACAACATCTCAGCTTTCACAGAGATGGTGCTCAGGCCACCCTTCCAGGTAAGGTGCCGAGACCCAAAGAGGAACTGAGGATGAGGGGAAGCTGGAATGAGTAATACAGGAGAAAAGTAATGAGCACTCATTTGCAATCTGGGTATGTTGCTGTGCTGAGGTTGGAGGTTGTCACTCTAGCTTTTCTCTTGAACATTTATCTATGAAAAGGGACCAGTTAGAATCCTTGAGAAGCTGTGCAGATTCATTATATGAAATGATTTGATCCAGGCGGTGCAAGAGATAAACTGCTTGCGGTATTGCTGTTGTTATTCAGTCGCTCAGCTGTGTCTGACTCTGCTATCCCATGGCCTGCAGCACGCCAGTCTTCCCTGTCCTTCACCATCTCCTTGCTCAAACTCATGTCCATCGAGTCAGTGATGCCATCCAACCATCTCATCCTCTGTCATCCCCTTCTCCTCCTGCCTTCAATCTTTCCCAGCATCAGGGCCATCTATGGTGTTGCACAGAGTCAGACGTGACTGAAGTGACTTAGCAGCAGCAGCAGCTCTTCACACTAGGTGGCCAAAGGATTGGAGCTTCAGCTTCAGCATCAGTCCTTCCAGTGAATATCCAGGACTGATCTCCTTTAGGATGGACTGGTTGGATCTCCTTGCAGTCCAAGGGACTCTCAAGTCTTTCCCAACACCACAGTTCAAAAGCATCAATTCTTTGGTGCTCAGCCTTCTTTATGGTCCAGCTCTCACCTCTGTACATGACTACTGGAAAAACCATAGATTTGACTAGACAGGATAGTGCTGCTAGGAGCTCTGTCTCAGGGCTGACTTTCTCCAAGCTGCTGGCAGGATTATGTTGATGGTTTTCAGTGCTATGCCTCTCATGGGGTATTCAGCTGAATAGATCCAAGGCCACAGCCCTTCCCCCAGGCACACGCACCTACAATGATGGATCAATATAGTGTCATAGGTTTAGTTCTGCAGGGTCATCCCAGCCCTGTGGCCTCTGAGGCAACCACAGCATAGTTCAACCTCTATCTCCACCCAGTCCTAAATTACTCACTTCTCACAGGTTTTTTTTTTTTTTTTTTTTAGTTTTGGGTTTTTTTTTTTTTTTTTTCCTTTCTCTGAATACCTACTCCAATAAATGCTTCCTGCTTGCAAATTTCAGAGTCTCCATATTTTCTCAGGGAACCAAACTCTGATACCTGGAATGGGGTTGCAATGGCTGTGGTTCTTGCTTGCTTAACTCCTCTATCTCTTGCTACCAATGCTAAGGAATGTAAGATTCCCTTCCCTTCCCACCCACACCCCTTCTCCAACAGGGACCAAAGAGGAGGATGCCCACAGGTATCCATACTTGATTAGCAAACTCTGTTAAGAATATAAAATATTCTGAATATTGCTGTGCAATTTCCTATTTGTTTCAAAGTGTAATTGGCTTGCAGTTAAAGAAATGACTATACTTATACAAAATAGCAAGGAAAGTAATTATCTGTAGTATTCAGCTGTGCGTGTGCTAAGATACATATGGCTAAGAATAAAAACAAAAAATAATTTAGATATTACTAATCCAATAAGAAGTCACTTTCCTTTTTTTTTTTTTTTTGCTATTTTACTATCAAATCTGTTCAATTTGGGAGAATGAATATTTTTTTAAAATTTTTATTTTGAAATAATGTTGGGTTTACAGCAGGATGACAGACTGGTACAGAGTATTCTCATATATGCTTCCACCAAAATGATCAAAACCAGGGTGATGAAGTTGTTACAATAATGGAAAGAGTATTATTTTTAATGTTTGGTTAGAAGTAATCAGTTAGAACTGGACATGGAACAACAGACTGGCTCCAAATAGGAAAAGGAGTATGTCAAGGCTGTATATTGTCACCCTGCTTATTTAATTTATATGCAGAATACATCATGAGAAACCCTGGGCTGGAAGAAGCACAAGCTGGAATCAAGATTGCCGGGAGAAATATCAATAACCTCAGATATGTGGATGACACCACCTTTATGGCAGAAAGTCAACAGGAACTAAAAAGCCTCTTGATGAAAGTGAAAGAGGAGAGTGAAAAAGTTGGTTTAAAGCTCAACATTCAGAAAACTAAAATCATGGCATCTGGTCCCATCACTTCATGGGAAATAGATGGGAAAACAGAGTAAAAAATGTCAGACTTAATTTTGGGGGGCTCCAAAATCACTGCCAATGGTGATTGCAGCCACGAAATTAAAAGATGCTTGCTCCTTGTAAGGAAAGTTATGACAACCGAGATAGCATATTAAAAAGCAGAGACATTACTTTGCCAATAAAGGTCCATCTAGCCAAGGTTATGGTTTTTCCAGTGGTCATGTATGGATGTGAGAGTTGGACTGTGAAGAAAGTTGAGCACCAAAAAATTGATAGTTTTGAACTGTGGTGTTGGAGAAGACTCTTGAGAGTCCCTTGGACTGCAAGGAGATCCAACCAGTCCATCCTAAAGGAGATCAGTCCTGGGCGTTCAGTGGAAGGACTGATGTTGAAGCTGAAACTCCAATACTTTGGCCACCTCAGGTGAAGATTTGACTCATTGGAAAAGACCCTGATGCTGGGAGGGATTTGGGGCAGGAGGAGAAGGGAATGACAGAGGATGAGATGGCTGAATGGCATCACCGACTCGATGGACATGAGTTTGAGTAAACTCCAGGAGTTTGTGATGGTGGGAGGCCTGGCATGCTGTGATTCATGGGTTGCAAAGAGTTGGACATGACTGAGTGACTGAACTGAACTGAACTAATCTTACTACTGTCCAATCACCCTTGGACAGCAAGGAGATCAAACCAGTCAATCTTAAGGGAGATCAACCTTGAATATTCACTGGAAAGACCAATGCTGAAGCTGAAGTTCCAGTATTTTGGTCATCTGATGCAAGCAGATGATTCGTTGGAAAAGTCCTTGATGCTGGTAAAGATTGAGGGCAGAAGGAGAAGAGGGTATCAGAGGATGAGATGGCTGGATGCCATCACCGATGCAATGGACATGAACTTGGGCAAACTCCGGGAGATTTTGAGGGACAGGGAGGCTTGGCGTGCTGCAGTCCATGGGGTTGCAAAGAGTCAGACACGACTGGGCCACTGAACAACAAGAACAATCTTACTGGTAACCTATCTAGTGCAGACTTGTAAAGGACAAATAAAATAGTTGCTTTATCTTGCTTTACACTGAGCAAATAGGTCATTACATAGGTGACTTAAAGCTGAAATCTCTGAATCTTAGAAGCTATTTTAAAGAGTATCTAGGCTAACCTCCCCCTTATGTAATGCCTGTAAAAGTATTTGCATGTTAGTAATGTTAGTAAAGATTAGCATTTTGTGACATAAAAAAGCTTTAATTTTCAAAAAAGTTCTAATTTTGAGAAGTTGCTCAATATTAATCAAAGGTTTAAATACTCTTATCTTGACCTATTGTACTCAGAACTTGGTCTATTTCTGTTTAATTATTATGCATATGGTATGGTTGAAAGATCATTTATTACTTACTCACTCTTCTCGTTCTAAACAGTACAGTTATTAATATCCTTTTTAAGGGTGGTACCCAGAACTTAAAACTACATCCTTTCTCCAGTTGGTGACTGAACAACACAATGTAAAGAGGCACCATATCTTTTATCCTTAATACCATCCTTGAATTAACCCAGTCAGTGGTTACATAGGCATTTTGGTAACTCTCATCATACTATTGACTGATAGTTCACTTGATGGCATATAAAACTACTCAGTCTTTCTTAAACATGGTGCTACTTAGCTAGGTGCACATAGCTTTGCAAATATGAAAAATCCTGGAAATCTGTTTATGTCAGTAAATTATAAACACTTTTATCTAAGTATTTGTTTTGGTAATATCACCAAATATGCAAAACTTATTTTGTTATGTTGTTTATATATATATATAATCATGTGACACAGAATATATCTGGCTAAATAATATATATATATCCCTTTTCTGTTAGGTACTGTTCAGCATTATAGATATGCTGATTTTTTATTTCCACCACAAAAATTCTGACAATAGATAACTTTCACTCATATTCCAAATTCATGTCATCTGATCATTCAATTTTTCTAAGATGACTGTCCAATTGGATTTTTACATTCTAAAGTCATATTCTGCATTGAGAAATTCCCAGAATTTGGGGTTGTAGCCTGATGAGATTCTGAATTGTTCGTTTCAAAAATATACTAATTTAGGAGAAGTTATGATAATAAAATTATCATTTGAGCTCTTGCTGAGAAATATCATATTGAAAGTGAAAATGAAAATCCCTTGGGTGTGTCTGACTCTTTGCCACCCGATGGACTGCAGTCCATGGAATTCTCCAGGCCAAAGTGGAGTGGGTAGCCTTTCCCTTCTCCAGGGGATCTTCCCAACCCAAGATATCGTCAAATTTTAAAGTTACTTGCAATAATAATAACAAAAATATTGACTATTCCCATTTGCATGGTATCATATAGCTTAGCTAACTGCCGCTTTTGACAATGAGTTCATGTCTATCAAAGGGGAAAAAATATCATATTTTTGTAGGAAAATTAGCCCACAATTTTGTCAGTACATATATGATGTCACACTAGTAATAATTTGTAATTAACTTGGGGAATTCCCTGGCAGTCCGGTGGTTAGGATTCCACACTTTCACTACCAAGGAACCAAGCTCAGTCTCTGATTGGGGAACTAAGATCCCACATGCCACACAGATTGGCCAAAAATAAATAAATAAAAATAATTAGAATTATTTTTCTGGTGATACAGTTATAATGCAAGCAAAAAATTCTACAAAATTAAAAATGCTTTTTTTCTTAATCAAATTTGAATGTTTTATGATCCCTTAGTATGCTTTATGTATACATTATTAATAACACAGATTTAAATTTCAGTGTGATAGATTGATTCAGTATACATGTATTCCTAAACCTTTTTAGACTGTTCCTGTGTGTCAGAGGCTGTGAAACTAAAAGCTCCATTTCCCTTTGTAAGTCAATTGAACAGAGCCAGTAGCAATGGGATTGTATTTAATGCCTCAGCAAATGTCAGTCTTCCTTTGCTGTCAGTTGAGAGCATGAGTTTGAAAGTCATAAGATCAAACTGTTTTGTGTTGAAGCAGCATAACCTGTGTCTATCACAAAGGTCTCCTCTCCCAAGTGATTTAAAAATATATCTAAATGTTATGCTAATTTGGACCAATGATCACTTTATGTCAACAGAGTGGCATAATCAAAACAATATAACTTCTTTATCTCTGGAGAAAATTTTAAGGAAAATCCGGTATAAATACTTTGACCAAACTCACTGTGGCCTACTTGGGGACTGGGATTTCATATGTAATTGCATTAACTCTTTGCGTGTAATTTTACAGGTAGAAGGGAATGAAAAGCCTCAATATGCATTTCTTACCCTCAAATTCTTCTGTTATAAATGTTTGCTGAGCACCATCTCCTGTGCTAGGCATGGACCCTGACTGAAGTTAAGAGCTCCCTAATGCTAGTGTTGCCAAAATCTTGGCTCCCTGTCCAGCAATGCCAAAGAGAAATACAGAGACAGAGCTTGGAGGAAATAGAAAACAGTAACATTATTATTTTTGCTAGGCAAAAGGGAACCACAGCAGGCTAGTGCCTCAAGAACTGTGCCCCTCCCTTTCTCAGGAATAGGAAGAGGTTTTATAACTAACCTCTTGAAGATCTTGCTTTTCGTTGTTGTTTTCTCTTACAAAGTTTTGAAATGGCCACAGCTGGCACCAGACGACTCAGCAACCAAGACTTGTGTCCCTGAAGTTATCAGCCCACGACCTTCTTTCTGAAATGCAGAATGCTACAAGAGAGTGTAGGTTGGAAGTATAGCAGGCGCAGAGTATAATTTACATGGAGTCAGAGAGCAATTAGCTGTGTGAAGGACAACCCCAGCTACAAGTGTTTGCCAGCAGTGAAAGCTAAAGACTAACTCAGATTGGTTTAACTCTTCTGGGCTTGTCCGGTGGCTCAGATGGTGAAGAATCTATCTGCAATGCAGGTAGAACCGGGCTCGATTCCTAGATTGGGAAGATCCCCTGGAGAAGGAAATGGCAACCCACTCCAGTATGCTTGCCTGTGAAATCCCATGCAGAGAGCCTGGCGGGCTACAGTCTATGGGGTCGGGGGGCAAAGAGTCTGACATGACTGAGTGACGAACATAGCACAGGCCTGTTTGGCTGGTATGTGCCGGAGGTTGTTCTCTCCTTTCTGTTCCTGTTGCAACACTAGCAGTGAAAGAAGCTGTCCTAACCCAACTCCCAGCCCAGTGTCCCCTCAAGCACATGTTTGATAAAATCATACATTCTTCTTATTTACAAAACAGATTGTAAAGAATCTTTCCTCCCTGTAAAACAGAAAACAAAGCATAATAAAAAACTGTATTCGTATGGCCACAAAGCTTGCTGAAGGATATGTAATATATCCAAGCTATTTCTGCCAAATGATAAGAACAAATTGGGCTTTTTTCCAGCCTCATCGCCACATTAATCCAGGAGGATTCCATATAGCAAGAGAGAGCTTAAAGCAGATGATTATTATCTGATAACTATCATTTAAAACTTATTATAGTTCATATTTGAAAAATGAGGAAGAGCATTGATTTTAATATAATTTCATTTTTCATCTAGTTTGCTCAGAGGATAATTTAATTTAAAAAGATCAAATGCATTGATGAAACTATAAGTCTCCCAGTGCTCAACAGGAGAGTATTAGTAATGAAAAGAAACCTGACTTTCATCTTTATGATGTGGCACTTTTTAACAATTTAATGAGTAAAGAGATTTACATGAAATCAAAGACTTGGCATTTTATACTAAGGTCATCCTTCCTAGAAGGTCATGTTTTCTTAAACTATACTAAACCTTGATTATATTTTTGTGTTTATTTTATTTGTAATTTACTGTCAAGTAAATGTAATGGTACTTGATAGTAGCAAAGAAGCCAAAAAAAAAAAAGCTTTCTCTCATTTATTTTTTAATAGCTAAAAGTATCTCTTCACAAGTACAAAAACATAGAGGCCCCCTTCACCATGATCACAGATAATCTTTCCTTTGCATTCCTTAACACATACCAAGGAAATTTGATTTTTCAGAGACTTGGTTTAAAAATGGTTTGGCGAGAAGCTGAGTCCATTGAGAAGTTAGCTTAGGTTGAGTTTTAATTTCCATCAGATCCCGAGCATTGTTTTGGTTAATAGTACAGGTATCTGCAGGAAAACATAGTTCCCCTCCCTACTTGCTAAGCATATATACCAAGAGCATCATACCACAAGTTGTATAACTGACCCTACTGCAGTGTAATGGAGGGAAAATAGAGCTATCAATCTGAATACATGAAGTCTAGTCCAAAATCTGCTATTTATTTTGATAATTTGTGCCAGAGAAATAAGCATGGTCTTCTCTTACTTGAAAATGTATAATGACTCATAAGAGAAACAAACTAGAAAATGAGTCCAGTTTTTGCATTTGTGTATATACTTAAATATGAAAAACATTGATATTAAAAGAGTGGCCAAAAGAATATCATGGCTCTGGATTTACTACTCAAGAAGAGAATATTTCATTTGCCTACTAACAGCTCAGTGACTCACATCCAATCTAGTTGTTCTCTCTCAGTTTAGGAAAATTCCAATTCTGTGACTTGCTGAGCACAAAATGAATTTACACTTTTTACTTGCTTTCTGGAAGTCCTTCTCTGTCATTGCATATTCCATGCCCCAGTGATCCTCAATGACAGATGCATATTAAAATTTACTGAGGATCTTTAAAAAATGATGATGCTAGGGTTCTGCTTCTAGGGATTCTGATTTAATTGGTCTTTGGGGAGCCTGGAATCACATTTTGAAAGTTAGCTTAGATTAACCTAATAGGTAAAATTTTCTTAGAGGAAGGAAGAAGCAGCTACTAACCCCATGGAAGTTGACTATCTTCAATTGTAGGCTCTAAATTATAGGTTCCAAATGAGAACTATGTCCTAAATTCATGTCCTGTGTTAACACAGCATGTCACAGAATCAGTTTGGGGCACTGTTGGCGAAAGATGGAAATATGGAAAAGAAAGATGGAGAGGCAGCCCTCTCAGCTTATAAAGAAAGTCTCAAGTTATGAATATGTAACTGTTAAATTTTGCTAACTATCATCTTGAATAAATGTTTAACCTTTACATTGCCCTTTCACATTCAAAGTCTATTCTAATCTTTGATAGAAATTTCAGTTATACAAGAGGAAAATTTATCTCTATTTTAGAGTTGGAGCAGACTTATCTCATGTTGAGGGTAGCAGGCACCCTTCAAAGTGTTTAAAGCTAAAAAAACTTAATTTATCTTGGAACATAAGTCCTCTGAAACTTATATTCAGGGTTGTAGTTTTTCTGCCATCTACCACATTCTCTCTATAAAAAGGTATGCATATTCAACCACCATCAGTAGATTGATAGAGCACATACTATTAACTAAATTTTAATAGTGGTGATGAAATGACATTAATGCTACCCAAATAACTTTCATAAACTGTCTTTTTAACACTGACATATGTCTGGAATATGGGTTTTCATGTTCAGAGTACAACTTATACATGCATTTTAGCATATGACTCACCAGCTCCCTGAGAAAATCAAGCTCAGGACCTCTACTTTCTCAAGGTTATAAATAATTCATAATCTCACACATAATAGGACTTCCCTGGTGGCTCAAGTGGAGAGGAATCTACCTGAAATACAGAAGATCCGGGTTCAATCCCTGGATTGGGAAGATCCCCTGGAGAAGGGAATGGCTACTTACTCTAGTATTCTTGCCTGGAGAATTCCAAGGACAGAGGAGCCTGTCAGGCTATGGTCCATGGGGTCGCAAACAGCTAGACATGGCTGAGCGACTAACACTTTCACTTTCACTTTGAACATAATAAATATGAATTCATGTAAAATAGCATTGAATGGAGACTTATTCTGTACAAATAATTTTTCCAGATGATGTAAGAGTGCAGTGAACAAAGCAAGGCTATTTGGTGTCTAGAAGAGATGGATCTTGATATAATGAAGAGTACTATTGATGTTCAGTTGCTCAGTCATGTCTGACCCTGTGACTCCGTGGACTGTAGCCCTCCAGACTCCTCTGTCTGTGGCGCTTTCCAGACAAGAATACTGGACTGGGTTACCATTTCCCTCTCCAGGGGATCTTCCAATCCCCGGGATCAAACCTGTGTCTCCTGCACGGCAGGTGGATTCTTTACCACTGAGCCACAAACAATGTGCCCTCAGATCGTCTCCGACATCTCAAAGAGCCATGCCCCCTGGCACCCATTCCCTGTGTAATCTCCCCCCATATCCCACTGAGACCAACAGCCTGAGAAAAAGTGACAGTATCCCCATTTCTGAGATCAGGGGATAAACAGACTATGGTATCTATCTTAAGTGCTTCTATCCTTTCCTTGGAGAAGGAAATGGCAACCCACTCCAGTACTCTTGCCTGGAAAATCCTTTCCTTGAATCACTTGCTCTGGGAAAACCCTCGTCCCTCAGGAAGTATCCTTGTGAGGTTGCATGGAAGCCTCATGCCAACAGCCAGGTGAGTGAAACTGGAAGCAGTATCTTCAATCCCAGATAAAAAAAATTTGTTTTAATGTATTGTCATTCTTTCTGTGCACTGATCATTTGCTGTGAATTTCATTTTGTTTTTTATAGTTTTGACTGTGCCATGTGGCATGTGGGATCTGAGTTCATGACAAAGGGTTGAACCCATGCTCCCCAGATTGGAAGGCAAGAGTCTTAACCACTGGACCACCAGGGTAGCCCCTCAGTTTAGTCTTGGGATGACAAGAGCACTGGTGACTGTAACTTTAGGAGACACCTCGAGCGAGAAATAGCCCTGTAAGTCGTTTCCTCAATTCCTGACCCTCAGAAACTGCCTGAGATGGTAAGTGTTAGCTTTGTTAAGCTGGTAATACTTGGAGCTGTATTTGATACAGACAGTGAATACAGAGAATATTTAGATGAAAGAGAAAGGGAGAAATCTATTAAAACTAGAGAGCCAGGAGAAAGGTGTGAGAATGGATATGAAATAGAGCTTAAGAGATGAAGGGCGTTCATAAGTGGTAGAGGGACATGGTTTTCCCAAGGTGACTGGATAGTTTGAGTTATTGCAGAAAAGCTGGACTGTAGTGGGCGTGATGGATGGAAGGTAACGGTTTGATTACTGGAACTTCCTGTAACCACATATAGAGTAGGAATGGAGGAAAATTATTAACATCTAGTGGGCTTTAAATGTCAGCCTGGGGAGCGTGTGTGTGCTGTCTGACAAAAATCTGTATTAGAAAAGAACTTCAGCCTACTTTTGACAATGAACTCAAAAAGGAGAAAAAAGATCAGTCAACAGCCTGTCAGGAAAATAATGAAGCCTGCGAAAGCTTTGGCTAGGGAATAGAAAGAAGCAAGAGGGGAGCAACTTGATGGACAGAGTTTAGGCCTAATTGAAGGGAGTGATGGTTGAACTGATGCAGAGGTGGAGTAACAATGACTCATGTTTTCAACCTGCAGGTCATGGACGGAGAGTGATGTCTTTAATATAACAGAGGAACACAGGAAGGGGCGAAAGTTGGGGGAAAATGATGAGAGCTAACCAGCCAAATAAATAAGTCCTGACATTGGTGTAGCGCTTTGGCGTTTACAAAGTAACCTTGAGCCATTATTTATTTTTTAATTTTTATTGGATATAGTTGATTTATAATACTGTGTTAGTTTCATGTGTATGGAAAAGTGAATCAGTTGTACATGTACATATATTCCTTTTTTTTTCTTTTAGGCTCTTTTCCCATATAGATTAGAATACTGAATAGATTTCCCTGTGTTATACAGCAGGTTCTCATTAATTATCTGTTTTATATAAGAAAGTGAAACTGAAAGTCACTCAGTCGTGTCTGACTCCTTGTGACCCCATGGAATACAGTCCATGGAATTCTCCAGGCAAGAATACTGCCTTCTCCAGGGCATCTTCCCAAGCCAGGGATCAAACCCAGGTCTCCTGCATTGCAGGTGGATTCTTTACCAGCTGAGCCACAAGAGAAGCCCAAGAATACTGCAGTGGGTAGCCTATCCCTTCTTCAGGGGATCTTCCTGACCCAAGGATCAAACCCAGGTTTCCCACATTGCAGGTGGATTCTTTATTAGCTCAGCCACCAGGGAAGTCCTATATATAGTCGTGTGTATATATCAATTTCAATCTCCCAGTTTATCTCTCCTCCTCTTATTGAGATTACTATACTATTTAATCCTCACAAGGATTCTGTAGAGAATGCTCCTCTTCATTTGACAGAAGAAAGCCAAGATTAAGTGTAATTCACCCAACCAAGGTCACAGAACAGATAAAGAGCAGATCTGGGTCTAGAATTTATGGATAGCTCTGTGTTTTTCCATTATATGCAGCTCGTAATACAACTAGGAGTAATTTTTAATTTAAAAAGCTCTTCACAAATGCACATCTGTGTGCATTTGGGTCAAGGAAGTCAGAAAGTGAAGGGAAGACCACAAAGTTGTTTTATACTTTCCTTCACTATTATGAACTTAGAAAATCAGTGGACCACCTCAGGTTTAACGTTTTCAGGAACCTACCATCAGACTAAGTGAGAGACTTCATTCTCCCTTGATCTTTCTCAGCTTTTCATTGACAACTTCTATAACCTTCCCTCTGAAAATCATCTTTGCTTTATGTCTGTTGAAGGAGTTCCAGGTTTTTGAAACTATCTACAAGCTAACAATTATGCATTTGGATTATGTGCATAGATAGGTTTATTCATACATTTCTTGTGCAGCAACATTCACAGAAGGAATATAGATAACATTACTGATTAAAATACCAGTAGCACACAGGAAATCCAATCCAACTATTAGGTTTATTTTAAATCAAAAGCAAATGTTACAACTACATTGAAAATGATTTAAAACAACAATACAACCTTGTTCATTTTGGTCCATATTTTGAGGCAGGTACAGTCTGGCAGATTAATCAGATAATTGAATGAATTGTTGAATCCAAGTCTTACTGAATTTGTTAAACTATTGCTTCTGTTGTCTGTTTTGTTTTTTTGGCCATGAGGCATGTGGAAATCTTAGCTCCCTGACCAAAGATTGAATCCACAATCTTTGCATTTGAAGAAGTCTTGACCAGGGAGGTCATCTAGCTATAGGAAATTCTTAGTGAGAAATTGTTCACTTTAAAATAAGATGTCTTGCAATATTATTTTTAAAAGATGAGTTTAATCAGCTTTAAGTTGTGCTTGATAATGACTCTGCATTTATGTACAGCAAGAGAAAGTAGATACATCATCCTGGGGCTTAAAGAAAGACTTCACATAGAAGGTATTATGTGAGGTAGGATTTAAAGGATGAGTAGAAGTGAGGAAAAGATAGAGAGCAGAACACTCCCAGCAGAGAGAAGAGGAAACCCAAAAAGACATGGGAGACTCAAGTAGTTCCTTATATTGAAACAGTTTATCGCTGAAAAATAAATATTTTGTTGTTGTTTAGTCGCTAGATCGTGTCTGACTCTGCGACCCCATGGACTGTAGCATGCCAGGTTCCTCTGTCTTCCACTATATCCCAGTTTGCTTAAATTCATATCCAGAGTCAGTGATGCTATCTAACCATCTCATCATCTGTTGCACCTGTCTCCTCCCAGCTTCAGTCTTTCCCAGCATTGGTGTCTTTTCCAGTGAGTTGGCTCTTCACATTAGGTGGCTAAAGTACTGGAACTTCACTTTATCAACAGCTTTTCCAATGAGTTTTCAGGGTTGATTTTCTTGTAGGATTGAGTGGTTTGATATCCAAGAGACTCTCAAGAGTCTTCTCTAGCACCACAATTCAAAAGCATCAATTCTTTGGCACTCAGCCTTCTTTATGGTCCAACTCTTACATCCGTACGTGACTACTGGAAAAATTATAGCTTTGACTATACAGGCCGTTGTCAGCAAAGTGATGTCTCTGCTTTTTAATAAAGTCATAGCTTGTCTTCCAAAGATCAAGTGTCTTTTAATTTTCATAGCTGCAGTCATCAACTACAGTGATTTTGGAGCCCCCAAAACAAAATCTGTAACTGTTTTCACTTTCCCCCATCTATTTGCCATGATGTGATGGGCCTGGATGCTGTGATCTTTATTTTTTGAATGTTGAGTTTCAAGTCAGCTTTTTCAACTTCATTAGGAGACTCTTTAAGTTCCTCTTCATTTTCTGTCATTAAGGATTAATTAAAGCAGGCTTTGAGTAGGCTTCCAATCTTAAAGTCACTTGGATAGCTTTGAGTAGGCTTCCAATCTTAAAGTCACTTGGATATGATGCAGAGATTTAAAGATTTATTCAGGTTATAAAGATTTACTTAATGTGTGTACAGGGGAATAATGAAACAAGAAAGATTTTATGAATATCATTCTAAGGTCAGTTCGAAAGATTACAAAGAGATGAATACAGACAAAGAGAAATTTTATGTTCAAGTGAGAGAAGATGAGGGATTGAACTAAATTCATGGAAGAAAAACTAAGAAACATGTGAGTTACTTGGCAGGAAGGAGGTAAATGGATGGATAATGGTGACAAATTGGAAAGTGAGGGAACAGGGGCCTCATAATTATTTTCCAACAAAATGTATAAGTGCAGGTGTATAAACCTCTGAAGATCAGGTTTCTGAGTCCTTACGTGTGAATGAGAGGTAGCTTGGAGAATCTTGCATTGTGGCTTGAGAATAAAGAACAAAACAGTCCCCAGTAGGTTTCTTTTTATTATATTGGAGTTGGAAATATGGAGAACACAGTCATATTGAATTGGTGAATTCAGAAGCAGGAGCAATTAGGAAAATTGGATGAAAATTAGTTATAAACATCCTGATGTAAAGGAGCGCTATGAGAAGTCAGGAGACTATGATTTGACTTGACAAGTAAAATAGTATGAGGTAAAAGAGTGAAAGCAAAAACAAGAAAAAACACTAGGAAAGAGATTAAAAGAAAGGACAGATATATAATCCAGCAGCAAATGGAATGCTCATTAAATGAAGCAAGATGAATTTTAAAACTCAGTGTTGTTCTGATTAATCCAAGATGTCTCTTCACATTATGTGATTCAGCATAGGAAGCTCTTCAGATTGAAGACAATGGGGTTCCTTTTTCTTCCAGAAGAAGCACAATGTAATTCCCATGTGGGATTCATAATATTCTCCTAGACAATTACCTTCTGTAATAGAACAGCATCTCCTCATAGCCCAAATTGGACATTCACATCTTTTTCTGTAAATGGGGCCTCTGTCAGGCTTTGTGAGGATTACTGACTAGCCATGTCAATTCCCCTTAAAAATTTTTCTTCCTGGTTATTTAGGAAGAATTGATTCTAAGGAGAGAGGTTTGACTCATCCTTATCAGTTTCAGTTTAGGAGTTTCCTTTCTTAGTATGAATGTCACATTTTGAAAAGACCGTAGAAATATCTCCTCTTTGTCTTTAATTATAAGGACTCTAATATCTATAGTGTATTCATTTTCCCCAATACATTTGACTGATCTCTGAGCTTACCAGGTACCTTCAGCATGAGGAACATTCAGCATGAGAAAGACTAATGAATCCTTTCACAAAAAAACATTATCTTTATTTCATTACAAGAAGTTTTCTTATATTGTTACTTTAGACTGTGTATATCAAAAGTCACCACTAAGACACAGCAAACTGAACAATATTTTTGTTTTATTTTAATTAATTAATGTTCAGGTTATTACTTCTGTCAGCAATCCATTTGTTTCCAAAGTAGTTTGAAACTAACCCCTCATTCTGATGCTTTGAGCAATGATCTTTTCTGCATGAGAATCTCACTGTGCAGGTATACGTTTTTGCAGGGCTCATAATATTCCAAAAACTAGCAAAGTCATAATGGATTCAAGTGGGTGATTGGTAAAATCTGTTCTACTATGAGACTCACCAATTCTGCGTTTGTAGAACTGTGCTTTAAGAGGTATCATAACTTTTGTAGCTATCTTGCCTCTTGAGTTCTTGGAAGTAAAAGTCACAGATTTGTCCTCAAGCCTCACCAACAGGTCTTTCCCATTTCTGTTCCATCAGAGTGGGATTTCTTTCTGTTCTCATCTTGAAAATCTGAGAGAAAGAAGAATATAGAAGATTAAGCTGGTAAAGTGAAATAAAGTCAGTCAAAAAATAATGTTCACAGAAGTTTTAATATTAACTACCTTGTTACCATTTCTTAATGCTAACCTTGACTGAATTGTGAAGTTGGCTTTAGATTACATGGATTCCACAAAAAAAACATTTCACTTTTGAGATGTGACTAGATAACCCCATTACTGTTTAAACAAGGAAAGAACTATCAAAATACTTGAGCTTAATTAAAGGATCCCTTAGTTTTAAATGTGAAGTTTTGTGTGTGACATATTTTATAATCACGGCTATTATGCACAGATGTTTTGTTTTTACTTTCAGGTTACTATTTTAAAATATCTTCTCAGCTACCTTCCTCTTAGGAAATAAGATTAAAAGGGAGAAAGAAAATTCACATTAAACAACTATTTACTCTAAAAATATTTATAAATGTCAGACTACTCATAATGAAATTATTTTATATTTAATTCAAACAAAAATCCCTGCCTTTGAAGTGCTTATGCTATAGTGGTAGAGATATTATATGTAAAGAAGTAAAAATTATATGTCAGATTAGAGCTATCAGAAAAGTAAGGCAGATGACAGAATACAGGGAGTTATATATATAGTGAAAGGAAGTCATGTTATTTCTTTTTTATTTAGATATAAGCTATAAATTAAAGGGCACCTTTTTAAGGGCACACTTTGATAATTCAGGGCAAGCATATACACTTGTGGGCTTCCCTGGAGGCTCAGATGGTAAAGAATCTGCCTGCAATGAGGGAGACCTGGGTTCAATCCCTGGGTTGGGAAGATCCCCTGGAGGAGGGCATGGCAACCCACTCCAGTATTCTTGCCTGGAGAACTCCATGGACAGAGGAGCCTGGCAGGATGCAGTCCATGGGACCGCAGAGTTGGAATGACTGAATGACTAAGCACAGCACATACATTCTTGCATAAGCAATTAATACACAGAATACTTCTGTATTCCCCCAAATTCCCTTGACAAAGTCAGTAAATCTACCCCAAACACCCTTCTCTGTTAGTCATTGATATGCTTACTGTCATTATAAATTAATTTTGTGCTTCCTGACTAAATTAATTTTGTGCTTTGTGTCTGACTTCTTTTATTCAGCATACTACTTGTGATAGTCAATACATCTTGGGTGTATAAACAGTGTGTTACTTTCTATTAGTAGTTGTATTCCAATGTAAGGATGTACCACAGTGCTTCTTTTTTTCAAATATTTTTATTTTAAATTGGAGTACAGTATAGCCAATCAGGCCTTCCCTGGTGGCTCAGATGGGAAAGCATCTGCCTACAATGCGGGAGACCCACGTTCAATCCCTGGGTCGGGAAGATCTCCTGGAGAAGGGAATGGCAACCCACTCCAGTACTCTTGCCTGGAAAATCCCATGGATGGAGGAACCTGGTGGGCTACAGTCCATGGGGTCGCGAAGAGTCGGACACGACTGAGTGACTGCACTGCACATAGCCCAACAACAATGCTGGGATAGTTTCAGGAGAACAGTGAAGGGACTCTGCCATACATATACGTATATCCTTTCTCCCCAAACTCCCCTCACATCCAGGTTGCCCATAGTGCTTTTTATCCATTCACTTGCTAGTAAGCATTTACATTGCTTCCAGTTTGGGGTTGTTATGAATAAAGCTGCTATGAACATTCTTGCAATAGTCTTTGTCTAGACACATGCCTTTATTTCTCATAAGTTAATATCTAGAATTAGAACTATTGGATCATATGGTTGGTGCATATTTACCTTATTAAAAAATGACAAGTAGTTTTCCAAAATGGTTCTACCATTTCATATTGCTCCCAGGTGTGTATGACAGTTAATGTTGGTCTTTTCATTTTAATCATTCCAATGGGTGAGCTGTGGTATAATAGATCACAAGCATCATTGCGTGAACTTATTGAATATTTGTATATCTAATTTGTGGACTGTTGGTTCAAATTTTTTCCCATTTATAAGTGGGTCTTGTCATTCTGCTTATGTTATTCATAAGAGTTTTTCGCATGTAGCTGATACATGTCCTTTGCCTTATATGTGTCTTGGAGGTGAGTGTGCTTGCACCATTTTCCAACTGAATACAACTTCCACATGTTCTATACTAATGTTTTATATCAAGAATCTCATATAAGGGGCTCTGTCAATGCCCTGCAAAAACTAGGGAGTTTCCTAGGAAGAAAGCAGTATAAACATTTTATAATAAACATTTATAATAAACATTTTATTATCTAGTGGTTTTATTCTTTCAAAGTTTATATGTCTCCAGTTTCTGTATCACCTGATACTATCAAGCAGTTTTTTGTTTATTTCTTTATCTATTTTATCTATAGTATTTAATTTTTTAGGGATTCTGAAATTATCAGAAGCAGAACTCTAAATAAACTTATAAATTGTTTTCATTGTTCATTTGCTGAGTACTATCTGACTCTTTGTGACTCCAGGGATTGCAGCACACCAGGCTTTCCTGTTCTTCACTATTTCTGGGAGTTTGCTTAAACTCAAGGCCATTGAGTCAGTGATGTCATCCAATCATCTCATCCTCTGTCGTCCCCTTCTCCTGCCCTCAATCTTTCCCAGCATCGGAGCTTTTCCTATGAGTCAGCTTTTCAAATCAGGTGGACAAACATTGGAGCTTTGGCCTCAGCATTAATTCTTCCAATGAACATTCAGGGTTGATTTCCTTTTAGAATTGACTAGTTTGATCTCCTTGCTGTCCAAGGGACTCTATCTTATGAATTTCATTTATATGCATGTTTTTAAATCTTACACTTGTGTTTATTTATAGATGTATTTAATCCATATTACTATAGTAGTGTGTGTCTGTTAATCGTACACTCACAGTTTATCTACCCCACACCATAAGCATGTCTTCCGTGTCAGTGATTACTCTCTACTGCATGCCTGAAAGATTACAACATATTAATACCCATCATCTAAAATTGCACTAGTTATTTTATTCCTACAATATTAAGTTCCAAAAATAGTTGTGGCTTTAATAATGTTTAAGAATACAGTTAGGGACTCAATGTTGATAATTTATGGATAATTAGGTTTTTTCCTCTTAATCCATTATGAAATATAATCTGTGAAAATGCAAGAATTGAGATATATAGAAATATATTTAGGTTCAACAAAATCTGGATATGTGAAAGTGTGAATACATTGATGGCCACCCTCCGAATTATGTGATATTTAAATCAACAGTCTTGGAATCCATTACTGAACTCAGCCCTAATTACATTCAAATCCAATATAACATTTTCTATTTGATTGAGATTTAAATTAGAGGAGACATAATTTATATCAAAGTCAATTAGAAGCATTGCAGAAAACAGTTCAGAACATTCTGTTCCATCAAAAAGAGCCCTGGCAGTCTACCTGGCAAAATGTCAAAGAGTAATTCAGAATTAGCACAGTTAGGTATTTACTACTACTGTGTAGAGGGTTTATCAGAGACTGAACAGATAGAATATTTAAATCTTTCAAAGAAAGCAACTAAGACTTTTGTTGGACTTCCCAGGTGGCACTAGTGATAGCGAACCTGCCTGCCAAGGCAAGAGACTTGAGAGACGGGTTCAATCCCTGGCTCAGTAAGATCCCCTGGAGGAGGGCACAGAAACCCACTCCAGTCTCCTCACCTGGAGAATCTCATGGGCAGAGGACCCTGGCAGAGAGTCCATAGGGTCACAAAGAGTCGGACACCACTGAAAGCAGCTTAGCATGCAAGGTTTTCGTTATTAGCTTACACATCGTAAAAGCAAAAAGGTACCTCAAAATTTCTGTTTTGAATCATTAATTGTGTGTCTCATGGTCACTGATCTTTGATGTTTGTAGTGGTCATTTATGTGCGTATGTGTGAATGTATGTGTGCTTATTCACTCAGTTGTGTCTGACTCTGCAAATCCAAGGACTGTAGGCCTCCAGGCTCCTCTCTCCATGGAATTTTCCAGGCAAGAATACTAGAGTGGGTTGCCATTCCCTTCTTCGGGGCATCTTCCTGACCCAGAGATCGAACCAGTGTCTCTTGTGTCTCCTGCTTTTGCTAGGAGATTTTTTTTTTTTTTTTTTTTTACCACTAGTGCTATCTGGGAAGCCCTATGGCTATCCAAATGATGTCAACTACACAAAGTTGAATACATTCCCAGATAAACAAACACCAGTAAACAGAAATACATTATAAAATAACCCATACATTGATCTTATTTTGGGGACATGTTTTGAATACAGATATAGGCAGGTGTGTTAGTGTGTGTGCTCATATGAGTCTGTATATTACAGGCTACTAGAAAGCAACAGCATGTAAGAATGCAAGCCCATTAATAAAATATCTAAGAGTAGAAAGAGCCTTGTTATACTTGCCAGATAATCTGTTTTAAAAATTCATAGTTGAGACAAGGTTTTGACTGCAGCAGCTGTTTTCCTATACAAAGATACTACTAAAATAAAATCTCTAGTCTAGTAGACTAGCAAGTCTACCACTATTTGTTCATGGAGAACAAACCATCATTAAAACAATTAGTTAGTACTGAAAATGTAATGTATCATCATTAATATGATACCTACATTATGCATTGGCCAATCCCATAAAACCATTCAACATGAAGAATGAACCTAGTGCAATTTACAGACTAAAGTTAAAAATAAATGTATCAGTATTGGTCCATCAATTTTTTAAAATGTGCTACATTAACACAAGATGTTAAAAATAGGGAAACTGAGACAGAGAAAGGGTACATGGAAACTCTGTACTGTCTGCTCAGTTTTTCTATAAGCTGAAAATTGTCAAAAAAAAAAAAACTAAACTACTCAATTTTTTAAAAGTCATTTACTAAGTCAAGTAGAATTTAGGAATGTACACATCTGACATAAATTTAAAATTACATGTTTTATTTAAAAATAGGATAGCCTCTGTATATGCCAGGTTGGCATATTATCAAAGAATTAACTACCATAAATTCAATGATAAAATTTTCATTTAATACAATTTAAAACTTTTGACCATTATTAAAAATTCTAAATTTATGTCCCTAAAACATCTGATTATGACTTCTAATTAATTCTAGGAGAAATAAAATTTTTGTTGACAAAGTTGGTTAATTAAAAGGTTGGATAATTTAAAAAGTTATTGACAGATAACAGGTAAAAGTCTTAGGTACTGAATGTTTATAAACTTATATTTGCTATCTCACTTTAGATTTATGCTATGCAGTTAATATATTTGACAAAATATAGGAAAATATTTTCATCAGAAAATATTGAACTAGGTACTAAGTGAGGTGGCAGTGATTCTACTTAAAAGGGGTTTTCAATTCTCAGAGAATTCTAGATGTGAGACAACATGTGTGACCTGGCAAAGGATTAATTTAGTCCAAATGTATTATTTGCTTCCTTCAAGCATTGGCCCAAATTTCACTTTTTAGTGCAGAATACCCTGCTCCAGTTATTAAAATTATGGATCCCTCTAACCACAGCATTCTGAGCCTTTGTTGTTCAGTCACTATGTTGTGTCCAGCTCTTTGCGATTCCATGGGCTACAGTTTGCCAGGCTTCTCTGTCCTTCACTATCTCCTGGAGTTTGCTCAAACTCATGTCCATTGAGTAGATGATGCCATCCAACCATCTTATCCTCTGTCACCTCCTTCTCCTCCTGCCCTCAATCTTTCCCAGCATCAGGGTCTTTTCTAATGAGTTGGCTCTCTCACATCAGGTGGCTGAAGTATTGGAGCTTCAGTTTCAGCATCAGTTTTTCCAATGAATATTCAGGGTTGATTTCCTTTAGGATTAGCTGGTTTGATCTCCTTGCAGTCCAAGGGACTCTGAAGAGTTTTCTCCAGCACCACAGTTTGAAAGCACCAGTTCTTTGGCACTCAGCCTTCTTTGTGAACCAACTTTTGAATCCATACATGTCTACTGGAAACCTCTATGATTTCTTGTAGCACTTTCATTCATGAATACACTATGGAGTGTATTTAGAAGAGCAGAATGTAAGTAAAGAGGTGAAGGGGAAAGAAGTAACCTTTGGCAAGGATATATCATGAAGTGTCTTGAATAAAGTAGTTGTTTCTTTCAGCATTTAGTTCAGTATTTTTTTTTCTAGTAACTCAGTTATGGGTTCCCACAGATAGGTCAAGCTACAGGCAATATGCTCTAAACAATGCAGCCATAGGACTGGCTAACTGTAGTGTACTATTAGAACCCCTGGGACACAAAATAATTCTTGGAACCACCTAAAGGAAATGAAGTTAAGAAAAAAAAAACAGAAAAAAGAATCTCTGGATTTACAGTTTTTACTTTGAAATCGTCAACTTTATAGTATCTTTTTTCTTAATCCACTGCTCTCTCCAAAATTCATTCTTTAGGGCAGATAAAGAATGTGTCACAGCAAGTTTCCAGCCCACAGAATGTTAGTGTAAGTTATCACAAGGGAAGCAGAAGTAGGTCTAGGTAAAGACATTTTCATCCTTGTTTTTAGTAACTTGTTCAGTGAATTTGGTTCTCAAGAGCTTACATAATTTTCCTCAGAAACATGACTATAATATCTGTATTTATCAGAAAGTTAGAAATATAAAACACCTGGTTACGATGTTAAAAAGCATTCCACATATCAAAGGAAAAGAGCATTTCTGCCATGCATTTCTCCAAGCATTATGAAAACTGTGACGGGCAGCATCCCTGGCTGAGATTACAGGGGAAGTTTGGGGATTGAGTGTCACAGTCTTCCCTCAAAGCTAGTACTGCTTAAATCCTATACTTCCCATTGTTCTTCCAATTGAAAAGGTCACCCGGAGGTGATATTTGAAAAGACAAACAAAAGGGAAAAGAACTCTCCTTTTTTTCATGAGCTATAAAATGATCACCCTTGTGTAATGATCAAGGGGGATTAGCCTGTCCAGTAAGTAAAGCTGCTGATGCTACAGACCACTGCACTGAATACCTTATGCTGGGTATAAGGTACTAATGTCTTCTTTCCAAGGCTTTGGACCAAACTGAGAGTCAGTGATTTTCACTAGAATAACCTCTACTGTAATGTATATACATTTTATCTCTAAGTACAACAGAAAGTTAACCTTCTCAAATGTGCTTCATGCTAATGATATACAACTTATCTCTTCTAGGATGTCTCTCTCAGAACGTGTAATAAATTAAACTCTGAGCGCCAGCAGAAGCAAGATAGAAATTTATGTGAGCTTAAACATTTTTTAAGAAGTTCTTTAAAAGTAATGTTGAATGTCAGTTGAGTTTATTTTTCCTTTGAAGAAAAAACAATCCATTCTTTCTCTGGTTCTTAATATTTTCCTGCCCAAACGTCCCCCCTACCCTAGTCTAGTTTAATATAACTTATTTTGTAAACACATTTATATGAGAAAGACCAGATTTTTTTCCTCTCAGAGTCTAAAGAGCAAATCTACAGGTATTAATGGAAATGAAAAAATCCTGAATATTTTTAAAATTCTTCTGAGAAACTCTAATTTATAGAATGATGAAGTAGAAAGAGCATCAACTGAATTAAGAGATGGACTATTGTAACTAGAATCGGGTTCTTTCATTCATTAATTATATGTCCTTGGGAAAATCACATAATTTCCAAGAGCTTAATTTTTTCATCAGAAAAAAATGAAAGCAATAGAAAAAAAAAGTCCCATTGATCTACCTATATCACAATTGTATTGTAAAGATTAAATCAAGATAATGAATTAAAGAGTGCTTTGTAAATATTTAAATATGATACAAATTGCATTTTTCACCCTTATTTTCTATTATTAATTCACTATTATTCATATCTGATTCACTATTATTAATATCTGTTCACATTGTGGCAGAGAAAAGAAATTAGCTGCAAATTAGTCCCAAGTAAAATGAATTGTAATACGTATCAGAGATGCTATGTCATTGATTCCAGGTGTCTTAGCAGACTCATATTCATGAACAGCTGTGACTGGTGACCCAAAAGCATCTGATTTTTATTAATTTGCCATTAATTTAATTAAAGTTTGCCAAAGGCATAAGGGCATAAATCCTGCCATTAAACACTATTTCAGCTTTATTTTCAAATGCATTTAATTTAGGATAATATCTAAACTCCTTTTAGAATGGCTATCTTAAAAGTAAAAAACTCATTTTTTTTATTCTTTGATAAGAAAATCCTTTAAAAGTAATTTGATGACTATTAAGACAGTTCAGCTTCATAAACTAGGTTAAGATTTTCAATAAAACATATTTAAGGTACATCTTTAGATTCAAAAGAAGTAAACAAAACAGCTAAAGTAAAAGAAAAAAGAAAGATATAAGTAAGAAAATTTGGAATTTCCTTGAGTCTCTGAGGACAGAATGTTTTAATTCTGGGTCTGAGACCTAATATTGGACCCAAACAAGATGAGAAAACTTAACTTTAAAATGGTGTTACAAGATTGGAAATGACATAAAGTGGCCCCTGGCCAGTGTCAGAGCAAAACTATCCATTTCATGAGAGAGCAGTCCAAAATTAGGCCCGTGGTGTAACAGCAATAAAATACGAACTCATACAAAATAACAAGATACAATAAGCAGGAATCAAAACTATATCCCTAAGCTCTTTAGAAACAGATATTATTGATGACTGCATATAAAATGTCTGCAAATACAATGTTTAATGGATAAACAGTAAATATGAACGAGATGTTCAACATGGAGATTTAGAGAGTGAACATGACACCCACCTTTTCCAACAGGAAAACCACTGGACAAACTGCAATGTAATGGCTTTTCTTGAAATCATCAGAAAGTCATCAGGCTGTTTTCAGGGCAAACAATCAACCAGAAATCTGGTGAGAGAAAAGAACCCGTGGGGAGACACTGGACCCAACCATCTCTTAGCCTAGGACAGATTCTGCTGAATGTTCTCTAAACTGGTAAGAGCTTCCAACATATGTTTGTTTAACAAATTGCTAAAAGCAAGTGCAGGTTAGGTCAAGAGTTTGAAGTCCTGAAAGCAGAGATCAGACATAGGGAGCCTAAATATTTTGCAATCTCCTATAAATTATTAGTCATTTGTCATTTTCTGTTGCCGCCATTCTAGTACATATACAAAGTAGACCAGTAGGCCCAATATCCAAAGACAGTACTTCCCAGCACATAGATAATATATGTGCTAGTTGAGAGATCTTGGACATATTCATCATTCTAACCTATTAAATTTTTATTTCCCACTCATCTCAACGTTTAACTTATGCATTTGAAGTAAGCCATGCTATTTATATGTATTTCCTTTGGTCTACTTGGGACATAGATTTATTCTTTCTGAAAATCATTATAATATAAAAACTTTCCTTCTCTGCTCCACCCTAAACCTCACATCCTCTTCTCCTTTGTCAGAGTAATTATCAGTATAATAACATTATAATTTCTGTTTGCTCATTAGTAATATATTCTTGTTTGTTATCAGTGAAGATATATGGATTATTTTGATTTTTCATTTCTAAATAAATCTTAATCTCTCTCTTGTCTACATGAAAATTTGCCCCATCATTTTCATGCTTAGAGTATCTGAAGCTTGCTTATGGCATCTTTTAATATCTGATCCCACAACTGATTTTTCTCAGCTTTATTCAAATTAAATATATATACATAATGTTTTATGCCTGGAATTATGATGAATCTGAAATGTCATTTAAAGTATTCATTCTCCCAAGAAAATGCTACTAGACCGACAAAATGTTAACATTGAATGTCCATTTTAATAAAAAAACACTCAGAAGACAAATAATCATGAATCACCAAGACAAAGCTTAAGACTTTATTTAGGCCCTGAAACTTGTCAGGGTCTCATAAAAGTTCTCTGCAGTGTCTGAAGTGACAGAGTACTTTTAAGGGTTATATAGTAATATTCTTTCTAATTCTATGTATGTGCAATAAATGATAGTTCCTCTTTCCAATTCTTTAAATCTTTAGAGCTGCAACAGCAAGCAAACAACTTTTGTACACTGCTCCTTTCTCCACTCTCTAATGAAACAAACTCTTTGCTAGCAGCACATAGCAATGTTGTTTTTTACACTCTCCTCTGTGTGTATGACTGTGCTTGTGTGCTAGTCATGTCCGACTCTTTGTGACCCCATGAACTGTAGCCTGCCAGGCTTCTGTCCATGGAATTTTCCAGGCAATAATACTGGAGCAGGCTGCCATTTCCTACACTGCCATTTCCTACTCCAGGGAGGGGTCTTCCTGACCCAGGGATTGAACCCACGTCTCTTGCATCTCCTGCATTGGCAGGCGTGTTCTTTACCAGCTGAGCCCTGGCATGGACCTCTACTAAAAATGCCTAAAGAAGGTATCTAAAGAAAGGCCTGTTGGAGGCATAGTAGCACTGTGAACAGGCTTCCCAGGTAGCTCAGTGGTGAAGAATCTGCCTGCCAATGCAGGAGATGTGGGTTCAATCCCTGACGTGGAAAGATCCCCTGGAGAAGAAAGTGGCAACCCACTCCAGTATTCTTGCCTGGGAGATCCCATGGATACAAGAAGCCTGATGGGCTATAGTCTATGGGGTTGCAAAAGAGTTGGACACTTAGCGACTAAACAACAACAAAGCACTAAGAATGGTGCCACAGAGCAAACATGTTACAGACTTCTTTCTGTGGGTAACATCACAACTCTGAGTATTTTTCTGGGGTAGAGTTGCAGTAAACTCCAGAGCAAGTTAAGCATACGGAAGGGTGATGTCTGTTTCTTACAGTAGCCTGGGTTCACATGCATCCCTCAATTTGTACTGAAAATAATTTGAGAGCAAAACAATGCCAGTTACATGCTGTATAGAATATATTCATTTTTAGGAGTGCAGTGTCCATCCTAAAGGAGATCAGTTCTGAATATTCATTGGAAGGACTGATGCTGAAGCTGAAACGTCAATACTTTGATCACCTGATGTGAAGAACTGACTCATTGGAAAAGACCCTGATGCTGGGAAAGATTGAAGGCAGGAGGAGAAGGGGACGACAGAGGATGAGATGGTTGGATGGCATCACTGACTCAATGGGCATGAGTTTGAGTAAACTCTGAGAGTTGGTGATGGACAGGGAGGCCTGGCATGCTGCAGTCCATGGGGTCGCAAAGAGTTGGACATGACTGAGCTACTGAACTGAACTGAGTGTCTTCTAGGAAACTAGATCTCAAATGATGTGTTTCACAAGTATAAAATATGTTGATATTCAAATAACATTTTAACCACTTTGGATCAAACTTGATATGACTATATATGTGGAAATTACCCCCAAATAAATGTATATAAAATGTAGGTATATCTTCAATTACCCTTAATTTGTCAATTTAGTCATAAAAATACTTCAATAAAACAGGAAGTTCAAGTTGAAATAGATGTTTGAAGAACATAGATAAAGTGGAAACTATTTTATTTGGAAAAAATTTAAACTTTTCCAATTTTATGGCCAAATATTTGCAATAAAAATGAAATTGAGAATATCTAGCATAAAAATGTTAGAGCTGATGAAGAAGAGGAAATCAAAATTAATCTTCAAGTATCTTCAAGTGAAAGGATGCAAACTGATCTAATCATATTCCCTCTAAAGATGTTTTGTTTTCATTCTGGCATCAGTTTTTGTGACCATAGCACTTCTGCTAATTTCCCTGTTTGTCTTAATTACTAACCTGTTTTTAAGCTGAATGATTTACAGTATAATGTTCCACCATTGTTATTTGTGTCAGAAGCTGGGTTTAAGTATTTTCAGCTTTCTAACATGGTCAAAAGTAGTCCCTGGAGAAATCAGTGTTTTAAATTATGCATTTAGCTATTAGCAGGCAAGAGATAAACAAATTGATGTCCTTGGAGGAAATCAAGTAAGTACAGAAAACTCTGTTATAAAAAAATAAGAGGACATGAAAGGATGATCTAATATACATCTAGCAGATTCCAGAGAAGGAAAGTATGAAACATGAATTGCCTGAAACTTTTGCAGATAGATAATATCCATGAATTTTCATGTTCATAAAATACAATTATTCTCACTTGTAATAAGTAAATATAAACCTACCAATGGATTACACAATAACAACAAACAGAAGAAAATGTTAAATATCAGAAATAAAACCTAGATTTATCATAGAGTAAAGATAAGAAAACTGAAGTGAATTTCTTAAAGGCAATTGTAGAAGCCAAACTGTGAGGGAATGTGGCAATGCAAAATGGTACATACACTCTGGGCTTTCTAGTTTCTTGGAAAATTAAACATGTACCTACTCTATGATCCAGCAATTGCAGTCATGAGCATTTATCCAAGAGAAATGAAAACTTGTGCTTACATAAAATCCTGTACACAGAGTTCATGGAAACTTAATTTATATGTGAAAAAAAACTGGAAACAACCGAAATGTACTTTGTGGGGTGAATGATTTAAAAAACTGTAGAATATTCAGACCACAGACTACCACTCAACTTTAAAAAGGAACAAGCCATTGATATATACAACAGCTTGGGTGGATCTCAAGGAAAATATACTGAGTGAAAAGAATCTATCCCAAAAGGTATACACTGTATGATGTTATTTTACATGACGTATTTGAAACCGCAAAATTATCAAGATTGAGAACGACTAATAGCTTAGTAGTTGCTGGGAGTGGTAGGTGGGAAGGTTGTGGTTATAAAAGTGAACCCTGTGATAGAACTGGTATGTGTTTTGGCTGTGTTGATGGATATGAACTATGCATTTTTTTTTAAGTTGCAGAATGCATACAAATACACGCACACATACACAGAAATGAATACGTGTAAAGAAAGTGAATAGATTCTATCAGTGTCAATTTCCTGTTGTGATGTTGCACTACAGTTCAGTTCAGTTCAGTTGCTCAGTCGTGTCCAACTCTTTGCAACCCCATGAGCCGTAGCACGCCAGGCCTCCCTGTCCATCATCAACTCCCAGAGTTTACCCAAACCTATGTCCATGAACTCAGTGATGCCATCCAACCATCTCATCCTCTGTCATCCCCTTCTCCTCCTGCCCTCAATCTTTCCCAGAATCGGGGTCTTTTCAAATGAGTCAGCTCTTTGCATCATGTGGACAAGGGATTGGCGTTTCAGCTTCAGCATCAGTCCTTCCAATGAACACCCAGAACTGATCTCCTTTAGGATAGACTGGTTGGATCTCCTTGCAGTCCAAGGGACTCTCAAGAGTCTTCTCCAACACCATAGTTCAAAAGCATCAATTCTTTGGTGCTCAGCTTTCTTTATGGTACAGCTCTCACATTCATACATGGCTACTGGAAAAACCATAGCCTTGACTAGATGGACCTTTGTTGACAAAGCAATGTCTCTGCTTTTTAATATGCTGTCTAGGTTGGTCATAACTTTCCTTCCAAGGGGTAAGCGTCTTTTAATTTCATGCCTGCAATCACCATCTGTGGTGATTTTGATGTTTCACTACAAGTTATATCCAATATTAACATGGAGGGAAAATAGGTATAGCACTATCACTTTGTTTTATTTTTTATATAGCATGTAAATCTCAAAAAAAAAAGGCTTTTTTTAAAAAAAAATGTTACTTTTCAAAGATTAAAAATTAGGAAAGAGATTTTTTTAAAGTGTTGTGAGGTTGTCAGCTACAAATTCAAAGGGAATTTTCAGATGCTGTATTAATTCCATATGCAGTTCATCTGTAAGAACATAATTACAGGCTTTCAGTGCTGAGAGAAAACAAAAATCAACCTAAAATTTTACATCCAACTTTATTTTCATTTTTTATAAAGGGAAAAGTAATGCTTGTTTTCAGACAACTAAACCTCAGTGTGTTTCTAACATATCTCATTTAATTGAATTGCTTGTCCCAAACTTTGTATAGCAAAGCCCCAGTTCCCTGTGTGACTGGATTTGCAGACAGGATATTTAAGGCGGGAACTAGGTTAAATGAGATCATGGGTGATATGCAGATGACACCACTCTAATGGCAGAAAGTGAAAAGGAGCTAAAGAGCTTCTTGATGAGGGTGAAAAGAAGAGTGAAAAGACTGGCTTAAAACTCAACATTCAAAAAACTAAAATCATGGCACCCAGCCTCATCACTTCATAGCAAATAGGGAAAAAGTGGAAGAAGTGACAGATTTTATTTTCTTGTGCTCCAAAATCACTGTGGATGGTGACTGCAGCCATGAAATTAAAAGACGCTTTCTCTTTGGAAGAAAAGCTATAACCAGCCTAGACAGCATATTAAAAAGTAGAGACATGACATTGCCAACAAAGGTCCGTATAGTCAAAGCTATGGTTTTTTCCAGTAGTCATGTATAGATATGAGAGTTGGACCATAAAGAAAGCTGAGCACAGAAGAATTGATGCTTTTGGGTCTCAAAGAGTTGGACACAACTGAGCAAATTTCACTCACTAAGGCCTGTTAGGATTTCCATCCCATAAAGGCAATAGGAAAAAGGATCTGGGCAGATAAAGCAGCATCTGTTTTTTCTTCTCTAGTCAATACTTGGAGAGGGGATTCAGTTGAACATCTCCAAATCTCCCCCTTCTCTTGTGAGAATCCACTGGGATGAAGACCATACAGGCTCCCCAGGACTAACCCCTCAACTTCCAAGGATTCATACTCTCACCCTAGCGTACTCTTGCTTTTAGCCATTCATTAAGCAATTATAGGTGGAAACTCCTACCAGTTTAGAGAGCATTCAGCAGAATCTGTTCTAGGCAAACAGATTCTTGGGTCTATTTTCTCCCCACAGGTTTTTTTTCTCTCACCACCGGATTTCCAGTTGATTGTTTGCCCTGAAAACTTAGTTTTCTAATGAGTTCAAGAAGAGTCATTACATTGCAGTTTGTCCAGTGGATGTCATGTTATGTTCAGCTCTCTAAATCTCCATGTTGAAGCTGAATCTTGCTTACATTTACTGTTTATTTATTAAACAATGTATTCACAGATATTTTATATGCAGTCATCAATAATTTCTGCTTCTAAAGAGCTTAGGGATATATTTTGCTTCTTGCTTGTTATAGCTTGTTATCTTGAATGTGTCCATACTTCATTGATATTTCACTAGGGGCCTAATTTGGGACTGATCTCTTATGAAGAGGATAGTTTTGCTATGACACTAGCCAGTGGGCCAAATTAGGTTATTTCCAGTCTTATAGCAACATTCTGAGTTTCAGTTTTCTCATCTTGTATGAGTCCAAAAGTAGGTCTCAAACTCAGAACATTTTGTCCTATGTAACTCAGGGCAATTCCAAATTTCCATACTTACGATTTTTTTTGGACTTTAGCTATTTTGTTTACTTCTTATGAGTCTAGAGATGTACCTTAAATATGCCTTATCGAAACCTAGTTTTATTATATTGAACCATTTAAAATTGTTATTCTATTTTCTTTGAACTACAAAAACAGTGTTTTCACATGGTTCAAACTTTTATTTCAGGTAATAATTTCCTCTAAAACAGCCATTAACACTATGTTGCTAGAAAGCTGCATTTCTCTCTTTGCTTTTTGTATAGGTAAAATATCTTATGGTAATAAAAAATATTTTAAAAAGTGGGAAACCCCAGGAATTCCAAGTAATGGGACCTTGGTAAGCAATGAATGTAATTCAGAATGCTAATATGTATTTAGAGTTTACTTTCATGGGAATGCACAAAAAGAAAATTTATAAAAGTGATGTGAGGTCATATTTTGAAAGACTTCTAATGCTAGTTTAACATCTTTGGTTATGAGAGATAAGCAAATTAAGGTCGCAAAGAATTAGGAATGAAGAAGAATCCTGACTGCAAATGACATCTCAATATAATTCATTTGACACCAGAGCAGAGACAGAATCTGAAGGTTAGGAAGATGCTAAGAAGCTTTTTATAATATTATATGCATGGAGTGATCAGAATTAAAATCAGACAAATTGCAATAAGAGTGAAAAAATATGTTAGGAATGCTAGGATTGCTCATTAACTGCCTGGAAGGGGAACAGTGGATAAAGACTGTACAGCACTTGTACAACCCTAAGGTAAATCTCTCCAGGAGGGTCTCTAAGATCAGCATATGGATCTGAATCTGACTCTTTTCAAACTGCTGCTTCTTCCCTGGGTCCCCAAGTTTGTGAGATTTTGTGCATTCCCTTTAAGAGTGAAATTACTATTTCTCATGTTAGCCCTCTGTGTCTCCCCAAATTAAGCCCAACTGGCCTTCAAAACTATACATTTTGGAAGCTCATCTTTCCAAAGCAGGACACCAAGACTAGGGAGACCAATATAGTTTGGAAGTCTTGCTGTTTGGGGAGAATTTCTGCAATTATATTTAATCTTTTGTTTGTGGGTCACACACCCTGGGCGTATGGGTTCTCAACTACACTGTATCTTCACCCCTCCTCCTCATCTCATTGTGGTCCCTTCTTTATATATTTAGATGTAGGAGATATTTTCTGTTAGATTCTGTCTTGGTCATCAATAATTGCTCTGTATATAGATGTGAGTTGGACCATAAAGAAGGCTGAACGCCAAAGAATTGATGCTTTCAAACTGTGGTGCTAGAGGACACTCTTGAGAGTCCCTTGGACGGCAAGGAGATCAAACCAATCAATCCTAAAGGAAATCAACCCTGAATTATCATTGGAAGGACTGATGCTGAAGCTGAAGCTCCAATACTTTGGCCACCTGATGCGAAGAGCTGATTCGTTGGAAAAGACTGATGCCGGCAAAGATTGAAGGCAAAAGGTGAAAGGGAGGGCAGAACATGAGATGGTTAGATAGCATCACTGACTCAATGAACACAAATTTGAGCAAACTCCAGCAGATAGGGAGGACAAAGGAGCCTGGCATGCTGTAGCCCATGGGATTGCAAACAGCCAGACATGACAGCGACCGAACAAGAGCATATATTTGTAATTTTGGTGTGCCTGTGGGAAGAGGTGAGCTCCGGTTCTTCCTGCTGTGCCATATTGAGCACTCTTCCTAATCCCCATTGTATAAATGTAAATCTAATGAAAATTCTTGAAATGTCAAGAATTAGACTGATTCATGAACTATTTAAAGAGGCAGATCTATGACAAAATATTAACTGACATAGAAAAGTGCATATTCAAATTAGTTTAATTTAGGGAGCAGTCGTCACAGGAAAAGTTCTCACTGTTTTAAACAGTTAAAGGTCACGGTAGAATCTCTGGCAAAAGGTAAACACATTATACTATTTAATGCCCTTCGTCCTCTGGGGCTCCCCTGGTGACTCAAATGGTAAAGAATCCGCCTGTAATGCAGGAGACCCGGGTTCAGTCCCTAAATTGGAATGATCCCCTGGCAGATTGCATGGCAACCCACGCTGGTATTCTTGCTTGGAGAATCCCGATGGACAGAGGAGCCTGGCAGGCTACTGTCCATGGGGTCACAAAGAGTCAGATATGACTGAAGCAACCACACCACACATTCTGAAAGAATTAAAGAGCTCCCAGAATAAAGTTCAAAGATACACTATGAAAAGGGCATTTTTTAAAAAGGTAATCTGCCAATCACTACACTAATAAATATATCCAAAGATATGGAGTGTTCAAATTGTCTTATTTTAGAGCTTTCAGTAGAAATTAGGGAAAGAATGAAGGAAACTTGGATATAAGTAATATAGTAAGAAACTCCAATTTCCTCACTTGTTGTGACATGAGTGCATTCATTTAGAAAAACATGCAGAAATACAAATGGTTCCCAGTCATTCTAGAAAATGAAACATAGAACTCAGAGAAGCTCTTTCTGATTATCACAATGCCAAAATCCAGTTCTATTCCTATAAGTAAATTATTATAACTTAATTATGTGGCATTATGTTAATGAAGCCAGAGGGATGTTGAAATGTTACTTTTTCTATATTAGAGAACCTAGTAAGTGAGCAGAATATGGACTTAAAGTGATGCATTTCTCTGCAATTGTCAGTAAAATGGTAACTACTGCTGAATCCATAGTCCACTATTAAAAATCAGTCTATCAACATCTGCTAGTTCTTTAAATACATTTATGGTTGCGTGCTAGGTTGATTCAGTCCTGTCTGATTCTTTGCGACCCAATGGACTGTAGCCCTCCATGCTCCTACATCCGTCAGATTCTCCAAGCAAGAGCACTGGAATGGGTTGCCATGCCCTCCGCCAGGAAATACATTTACATACATGCTTAAAATAGTTTATATGTGCTTTTTAAAAAGTTTTCTCTGTTATTTAAGTGACCATTATTTTGGTCTCTCTCTAAAATAGTCTATACTGTAAAGATTTTGAATTTTCTATGTTAACCCATGCAGATTAACCATTACAAACAAGAAAATCAACAAAAAATAATGTCTCTTAGAATATTAAAAGCTAACTTTAATCCATATCTGGGATTTTTATGTCTCTATAATGTGACATGAAATTCCAAAGTATTTATTATGTTTCAGTGTATTTTACTAATTCTACATAAAATTCACATGATTCTGATTCCCAGGAAGGCAAAAACCAAATATACATAATATTGTAAAAATTAAAGTCTGTAATTCATTTCTGAAACTTCTCCATTAAAATAAATTTAAAAACCACTTGTGACCTTTGAAGATTATTATTGGCCATCTACCAAATTAGTATTTAAAATGGCAATACAAGGGAAATTGATTTTGTTGTTTTTTAAATCAGGAACTTAAGCACTTCTCAAATTTCCTAGAGGGAAAACACAGTATTTGAAATCTCCTTACTAAGAAATTTCATAATCTTCTCAGTGGCAATCCTCACACTGGCTGTGAAAAATCCAATAATCAATGTTACAGTCAGTAAAGTTTGCTTGCAAGGACTAAAAAGATAAAAATAAGGAAAAAATAATGAGTGAATATAACACAATCTTTGCCAGATAGCAATTTCAAGGTTAAAACAAAACATCTCATTTCTCTTATCCTAAAAAGTTTAGTTATCTTTTCCCATTTTTGCTAACCCGCATGTTAGAACGTGGTCTATTCTGAATATCAATAACTTTGGTATTGAACACTTTTGGTAACATAGCATTTCTCATTTAACAAAAGGCACGAATATAAATTGACTTATTTAATGATAGAACCTGATTTCGGTAGCACACGTTATTCCCGTGATTCCTGCACAGAAAGAACATCTGCTATCTGGTTAAGTGAACCCACAGCTTAGATAGACTTAAATGACTCAAGTTGACTTTGATTTATGAATTTCCAAATGCACTTAATTGATAGTGTCGAGTACAAATTGGCACTTGCCATCCACCTCTACAAGGATTAAATCATGTGCTACTGCAGCTGCTAATTTTCAACACCCTCTGAAAGGAGTTCAGGGTGGAGAACAGAAATGAGGCACTCTGTACTCTGAGAAAAACTGGCAGAACAGGTCTTCAGATAGTTAGATATTTTCAGGAGCTGATTTTATGAGCGCAATTCTTGTATCTCCTCGTATCTATAAAAGCACTAAAATCCTTCATGGTGATGTCTGCTCCTCATAACTAGTAGTAAGCTTCATGAGACTAGCAGAAACCTTCTGCAAAAAATGTATGCTTGATTGCATGTACTCCTCCTTCACCAAAATCACATATATATTGACCTACCCCCAAACCCCACTTCTTTGGAGTAGTTTCTCAGAGCTATCTGGGATACTGTCTCTCAGACTAAAGTTCTCATTTAACCTCAAATAAGACTTAACTCACAACTCTTACTTGCCTTTTTAAAGTGAACAGTAGAAGTATGACACATTAGACCATGATCTCATTCAGGAGGAAGACCGCGAGGATTCTAATTCCACTTGCGCTGTTTGGCTTTGTGACTTGCACATGCCACTTAGCTACACTGTGCTTCTGCTCTCCTGGAGTACCAGGAGAGCAAAATTGTAAAAGCACAAACTTTAAAGCCAGTCTGTCGATTTGGCTCCCGATTCTATAGCTTTTTGCCTGGATGACTTTGTGAAGTTTGCTTAACCTCTCCATGAATCAGTTTTCTCATCTGTAAAATAAACTAAATAAAAGTAAAAGTCAAGATATTATGAGGATTAAGGTAAATAAATGTCAAGTAGTTAAAACATTGCCTGATACTCTGTAAGAACTATATTAGCACTTGCTAAATAAATAGGTCAACTTCTTTGCACAAATATTTTTAATTCTTATGACAGTCTGACAATCAGTAGGATTTTTTTCTGCACATAAGAAACTACAGCTTAGAATTTCAAGAATTTACTGAAGGATATTCATTTAGTGAGTGGTGGGTTGCAAAGAGACGGACACAACTGAGCGACTGAACTGAACTGAACAGAGATCTGGGCTTGTAGCTCAGGTCTGTTGTGCTCCAAAGCCTGTGCTCTTTCCATTATATGATCCATAGCCCCAGCAAGAACACTTTCTGGTGGGAGAAACAAACAGAGATAGAGTGCAACTAAAATATGATAAAATATATGTCTGAGTCTGTCATCACAAACACTAACACTACAAAGTGCTGTGGAAATACTGAGAAAGAGCAAATGAACAAATGAGATAATTGAGTTATTAGTAGAAAAATGAATAGTATTTAACCAGTGGGAAAGTGGTAGCTAGATCTTTCCAGTATAGAATTGCTTGTAAACTATTTTTCCAGTAATTTATAATCTCAGAATTTACTACAGAGTGGCTAGGTTGCAGTGTGGAAGAAGTTCAGGGTATGTGAAAAGGAAAGATTTTTCTCTGTTTATGTAACAAATTTGTGAGTATCAAATGGTATACTTCATGTGACAGTGCTTCCACATTTCAAACTGCATAAAATGACATTTTAAATTAGAGAAAACTAGTAGCCCAAGATGCTAAATTAATGTTTATGTTTTTACCATGCAGTGCTTGAAAAGCTAAAAATTGAAGCAACATTTGTGATAAAACACTAACCATCAAAGACACAAATGATTGACATTGTCAGTTTCTTATTCCAAAAATCATATGCCCAAGTTTTAGTATCAACCCACAGAAAGTTAACTTCTATTACACTTCTCCAAATCTGAAGAAATTGCACTTGAATAATTGTGTACTCTATAGTTTTTCCAGGAGTCATGTACAGATATGAGAATTGAACCATAAGGAAGGCTGAGCATCAAAGAATCGATGCCTTTGAATTATGGTGCTGGAGAAGACTCTTGAGAGTCCCTGGGACAGCAAGGTGATCAAACCAGTCAATCCTAAAGGAAATTAACCCTGAATATTCATTGGAAGGACTGATGCTGAAGCTGAAGTTCCAATACTTTGGTCACTTGATGTGAAGAGCTGACCCACTGGAAAAGACCCTGATTCTGGGAAAGATTGAAAGCAAAAGGAAAAGGTAGTGGCAGATGATGAGAGGGTTAGATAGCATCAGTGATTCAATGGACATGAATTTGAACAATTCCAGGAGATAGTGGAAGACAGAGGAGATTGGCAGGCCACAGTCCATGGAGCTGCAAAGAGTTGGACATGACTTAGCAAGCGAGCAACAAAATGGCACCATGCCAGTTATATTGTAGTGTGAATAATGTGCTTTCTTAGGGCATTTTTTTTTAATTATAATAATTGGTTTAACTTTTGGTTTTTCAGGCTTTAATTTTATTAAAGTTTAGTTAACACTAAAATTAAAACAATTGCTAGCCTATTCATGTATTTGCTCAGTCATTAAATATGTATTAGGTGCTTGTGGTTGTTTTGAGGCTTAGTATATTCCAAAGGACAAAACTGACAAATCTGTTCTTTCAGAGTTGTCAATATAATGCAGGAAGAGGAAAATACAGATAAATAAGCAGGTATGTTAGAAGATATTAGAAAATGTTACAAGCTGTGAAAGAAATAAAGGCATGTGAGAGAAATTAAAAGGGCTGATTGAAGGAGAGGTATGGTTGTAGTTTGAAATATGGTAGTCAAAATTTATTGAAAAAGTGACATTTGAACTAAAACTTGAGGGGATATTAGTCATGTCAATATTTCATTGGAAGGACTTTCAGGAAGAGGTAACTAACAATGAAATATCAGCAATCAAGATGAAAGAACAGCTGAAAGTTGAATATAGCTGGAAGACCTTATTTAATGGGTATAAGAGGAGGAGCTGATGTTGGAGGGTTAAAAAGGGACTGGATTATGTGGTGAGTTGGAGACATTTGAAGATTTTGGCTATCATCCTGAGATGGGAAGCCATTTTCAAGGGTTTATCAGTAAAGTGCAAAAGATTTACATTTTAAAGAGATGATCCTGGCAGCTGTGCTGAGAATAGGCTATAAAGATCACGAGCAGAAGCAGAATACTGTTAGGAAGTTATATTCTAAACAGAAACCATGGACTTTTAGCTCTCCCATATTTTTTTCTTGACTCTTTTTCTGGTTATCAGTGTGACCTTGTGGAAATCACCACATTTCTCTGGGCATAGATTTCCAGAATTACAAAAAGAGAAAATTGGTTCAAAGAGATTTTTTTTGAGCCAACTTTTTTTCAAAGGAAAAATAAGCTGGAAGTTTTTGGTTTTTGTTTTCCTTCCAGCTCTACCAGTATATGAACTATGAATCTGCGGGTTTTCATAAAAAGCAATTTCCTTCAGTACACAATAAGGTGCTAATTATTTTAAAGATCTGTGTTTAAATTTTTGGCAGGCAATCACTGATTTTTGATCAACAGAAAGTTGAGAAGTTACCAAGAACCTAGCTTTAATCTGACAAATACTTGCTGGGTAGAAACAATTCATTTGCTAAAAGCTAATCCCTGAGAGATCTCAGTTAGGAAACAAAGACTACCTGCCATCTAGCAGCCTTTAGACTGCAGCCACTCCATGTGGTGAGCCCTGAAGAAATTCAGAATGTGAAAACACAGGATTCTGGCTCCACATGGCTGAGGTGCATATCAAAGATATGTCTTAGTGAGCCCAGACTCTTGCATCTTCCCATACACAGAAATGTACTAAATTCCTTAACTTGAGATATCTAGTTTTCTTTTATTAACAGTAACCTTTTATTCCTACTATCTGCCCTTTGTTGCAAAACTCCAATATATTCTGGCTACCCTGCCGGCCTCCTCAGAGCAGTTTGGTCAAGTTATTGAAGTGCTGCCTGCCCACGTGCTTGAGCCCTCTGTATGTCCTCCAAATGAAAGATAGCTCTCAATAAATAAAACTAAATAAAAACTGATATCATGTTTGTGACTATTTTTAAAGAGAAAAGTCAATTTGATTGTGAAGAACCTTGAAAGAGCTCAGAAAAAGTAAGAAAAAAGAACCTAAAATCAGAATGCTAAATTCATTTTATATAGGCAAAAGAACACTTAGAGCAGATTCAGGAAAAGGAAACATTAAAGATCTACATTTTAAAGGACTCAGTATAATTATAAACATTTTAGTATTAGAAATGATTCCAGAACATGGGCTAGTGGGCTTTTTATTATAACATTACTACTTGTTTTACAAATGTATAGAAGATGTTGCATATTGTTTTATATTCTCTTAATTAACAGAATTTTCAGTACATCTTTGTAATATTTTTTCAATGTGATCCCTATGAAAAATAAGATGACATCTCTCTTTAAATTTAAAAAATTCTATTATGTAAATTAAGTGAAATTTTAAATGTACAACATGTTCAATGTACTGGATATTTCACAGAAATCTTTTGAAATCAAATAGTTATTTGAGTTAAAAAAAAAAAAAGCAAGCATAAATCTAGAAGAAATATCCTAGGTGTTAGCTCAGAATCTGGGTCAGACAGATTTTAGCTTAAATTATGACTAAGACTAACTTACTCTGTGACTATATAAAACCTTTCTTTTCTTTGAGACTCAGTTTCCCTCTAAGATGATATAATAATATTAAATGACATAATGTGTTAAAGTGCTTAACAAAGTAGCCAAAGGGCCCTGCAAAATGTTTCCTATTATACTTATTATTAATTCTTTGAGATTCCTTCTTTACTTCTATCCTTGGCTTTATTTCCATGGAAACTGGATCTGGGAAGAGATAGAGGAAAAGAAATTTTAAAGTTTTTCTTCCTTATATGCACTCAACTATAATTTTTTAAGGAGGGTTGCAAAATGCAAAGATAAATAAAAGATAGATATTTTTAAGACTCATGCTTTATTTCATGTGCTTGTATTCACAGCTACCAGTAAGAGAGAAGAGAAGAGTTGAATGAAGGAGAAAATGTACCAGTTTAGCCTCTTTACCACATGTGATTTGTCTTTTGATGTGTTTTCACTTCATGGGACATTAAATAGGACCACGTTCACTTCCTTTTCATCTAATTTTCTTGATTTTCTGTATGTTTATTTCTCCCCAGCAGTATCACCTCCAACACTTCAAAAGACAGTATTCTCAAAATAGTTCTTGAAAACATATTTTTAAACAAATACAAGAATCCCAATAAATGTGTAACAATTTGTTGGTCAGGCATATAATACGTCATGATATTCAACAAACGTCATGGGAATGTGCAGTAGAAAATTTTGGATAAGTTATAATACTGTATAAATACATAAACTGGGAGAAGATGATGTTACTCAAGAAATGAGAATTCTAAATGGAGTCATATAAAATAAATTAAAAGAATTCAAAACAGAGGTAACATTTATTAGTTTAAATGTTTATTAAGCAATTAACATATTCTGAGTAAGTTGTTAAATGTTAGTAATACAGTTAATCTTTATTCACAGAAAAAAATGAAAATCCCTTTCTTATGGAGCTTATAGTCTAAGGGGGAAGAAAGACAACAAATAAGAATTTATTCTTATGCTATTTATTCAAGCAACAAATAGAAAAAAAAATGTTAAGTAATAAAAAATGCCAAGAGTGGGGGAATTAAAACTTAATGCAGTTGAGAGAATAAAATATAATCAAAGGAGAGGGGACTTTAGAGGAGATAGCTAAGAAATATTTCAGAGAAGAGGATTGCTGAGAAAAGCCTAAGGAATGGAGACGGGGGAAGAGTTTCCAAGCAGACAGAACTATGAGCTCAATGCCCCTGATGTAGCTGACATGTTCAAGGAACAATGTGGCTCTAGTGAGACATCGTGGAGAGAGCAGAGGGAGAACAGGAGATGGATCTTAAAATTAACTCACAACCGCATCATGTTGAAATATTTAGGTGCAAGTAGGCACCCCTCTCTTTCTGTGTTCCTTTTCTTTCTGAATAATATGGATAGTGTGCTTTGAATATGGCAGTGGCATGATCTAGACTAGGTGTTACGTGGATCACACTATTTTTTTGTTGGGAATAGACTATCAGTTCAGTTCAGTTGCTCAGTCACGTCCGACTCTTTGGACTGCAGCATGCCAGACCTCCCTGTCCATCACCAACTCCTAGAGCTTGCTCAAACTCATGTCCATCGAGTCAGTGATGCCTTCCAACCATCTCATCCTCTGTCATCCCCTTCTCCTCCTGCTTTCAATTTTTCCTAGCATCAGGGTCTTTTCCAGGAAGTCAGTTCTTAGCATCAGGTGGCCAAAGGATTGGAACATCAGTTTCAGCATCAGTCATTCCAATGAATATTCAGGACTGATTTCCTTTAGGATTGACTAGCTTGATCTCCTTGCAGTCCAAGGGATTCTCAAGAGTCTTCTCCAACACCACAATTCAAAAGCATCAATTCTTCAGGGCTTAGCTTTCTTTATAATCCAACTCTCACATCCATACACGACTACTAGAAAACTCATAACTTTGACTAAATGGAAATTTGTTGGCAAAGTAATGTCTCTGCTTTTTAATATGCTGTCTAGGTTGGTCATAACTTTCCTTCCAAGGAGTAAGCATCTTTTAATTTCATGGCTGCAGTCACCATATGCAGTGATTTTGGAGCCTAATAAAATAAAGTCTGTCACTGTTTCCATGGTTTCCCTATCTATTTGGCATGAAGTGATGAGACCAGATGCCATGATCTTCATTTTTGGAATGTTGAGCTTTAAGCCAACTTTTTCACTCTCTTCTTTCACTTTCATCAAGAGGCTCTTTAGTTCCTCATCGCTTTCTGCCATAAGGGTGGTGTCATCTGCATATTTGAGGTTATTGATACTTCTCTCAGCAATCTTGATTCCAGCTTGTACTCCATCCAGCCAGGCACTTCTCATGAAGTACTCTGCATATAAGTTAAATAAACAAGGTGACAATATACAGCCTTAATGTACTCCTTTCCTGATTTAGAACCAGTCAGTTGTTCCATGCCCAGTTCTAACTGCTGCTTCTCGACCTGCATACAGATTTCTCAGGAGACAGGTAAGGTGGTCTGGTATTCCCATCTCTAGAAGACTTTTCCACAGCTTGTTTTGATCCACACAGTCAAAGGCTTTGGCATAGTCAACAAAGCAGAAATAGATGGTTTTCTGGAACTCTTTTGCTTTTTCGATCGTCCAATGGATGTTGGCAATTTGATTTCTGGTTCTTCTCCCTTTTCTAAATCAAACTTGAACATCTCGAAGTTCTCAGTTTATGTACTGTTGACTATAAAGAAGCAAGAAAAGCAGTTCCCATCTTTAGGATGTAATAGGAAGCTATTACATCTCATAATGTCAGATTGATTTTCACCTCATTTATAGCCTTTCCTGGCCTCATTTGTGGCTATCAGTGTAACTCTAGAAAAATGATGAAAAATCCTCAGGGCAAAATTTCCTTATTTATTAGATAAGTATATTGAATCAGAGACTAACGACTTCCAACTCTCATGATTTATAATTCCATGAGTCTGAAGAAATTTTTAATTGTTTTTTTTTCTTCTGTTAAATACTCAGGCTGAAGGTGTCCAGGGGCCAAAGGCAGTTTGAAGACTGATGTATTAATTTATATGAGACGTGAAGATAAGTACTTCCTAGGTGGCACTAGTGGTAAAGAATCTGCCTGCCAATGCAGGAGACAAGAGACATGGGTTTAATCCCTAGGTCAGGAAGATCTCCTGGAGTAGGAAATGGCAACCCACTCCAGTATTCTTGCCTGGAAAATTCCATGGACAATCCAGGGGATTCTGGTGAACTACAGTCACTCCATGGGGTTGCAAAGAGTCAAACACAACTGACCACACACACATTGCATAAAGATTTGAACTAGAGAAGTAGCAGGAGGAGAGAAGAGAAGTGTTTGAATTCTTGGTACATTTCAAAGGCAGAACCAGCATTGACAGCCAGTTGATCTGGTGTGGGGTACAAGATAAACAGCATCTAGGAAAGATACCAAGATTATTCTCTGAGCAAGAAGAAGAGTAGAATCACCATCAACTGAAATTTAAAAAAAAAAGAGAGAGAGAGAGAGAGCTACTAAAGAATCTTGGTGGTAAGATTAAGATTAAGACTAGGCACTGTTTTAGATATTTTTCATTTTGCAACACTCATTAGATAGCTATATGGAAATTTTGATAATCTTAAATCTGTAAAGCAAGTCATGTTGCAATATAAAATCAGTAACATCACAAACAGACATCTTTTCTAATGCTTTCATATTTTAATGGGCCCAAATACTCTAAAATGTAGTTCAGAGGATAGGACTTGATTGAAGATATAAGCTGCAAATCATTACAAAGCAGGCTTTATTTTTAAAAATGAGACTAGGTGAGATCACCTTGATATATGAAATGAAGGCATACGAAGAATAGAAAGGACTCACAGATTAAGATCTGGGCACAGAAAGAGTAGATATTTAAATAGTTTAAAAGGTGAAATTAATCAGATGCCTCAAAAATTGCTTTCTTTGTTCCCTGATTGCTTCTACATATATTTTCCAAACTTAAAAACCAAGACAAAGAATGCTGATTAAAATGGAATACAGTATTCAGTTGCTATTTCAATACTCAGATATTATGTGTAGAATGTATGTGAACACTTTTTGTACTTCTTTTAAAAATTTTTATATATTTATAATATTGATATAGCCATGATTTTCCATTGACTTTCGATTTTTTGTTGTTGTTGTTGTTTAATCACTAAGTCGTGTCCAACTCTTTTGTGATCCCATAGACTGTGTAGCCCACCAGGTTGTTCTGTCCATGGGATTTTCTTTAATATTGAGTATAAAAGGACATAGAAAGTAGCAGCATTGTGATGAAACGTAAACTCAATTTAAACTAAAATTTCTCATAGTTTGAAACCTATGAAATAAAATGATCATTGCAACAATAAACTTTTCTATTTTGTGGAGAAAGTGATGACACTTTAAAAATTACTTTATAGCATTCTGAAAAATACCTCCTTGGACATTTGAGATTGTCTTGCTCTTCTTAACCTTTCATGGTCCTCGGTATTGAGAGATGGAAAGTATCCAACATTTATTCTCCATGGACTATTTAGCAAGTTCTTGTACAGACATGATGTCATATGTTGCAACAACAAGCTTATGTCTTGGTTCTACTTTCCACTTACAGACTACAGCAATGAGAGTAAAGGGAATGAAACATACAGAAGTCACATATCCGATTTGTGCTAAGCAGAGATTTGAGCTCGGATGTGTCATATTTTACGTGAGCTCCACTCTGCCTTTGTTACCCTAAGTGTGATCCATGGACCAGAGCATTGGCATCACCTAAGAGCATGGGAGAAATGCACAATCTTGGGTATTATCTGAAACCTACTGTATCAGGATTTGCATTTTAACAAGTTCTCCAGGTGATTTACATGCATATTAAATTTTAAAAAGCACTGCACTACACATCATGGCCTCTTAGGCTATCAGCAGTGTTTGTTATATTTCAAGGTCCTATGCTGGTCACTGTTGAGATCTCCTGAAATTCACAGCACACCCCAAAATCAAGCTGAAAAATTTACCAGAAGACCTGATTACGGCTATAAAGTACTTACATATATAGCCACATGCACACAAACACAGACACACACACAGATAGGCAAGCCTCATGGGTAAAGAAAAATAAAAAGAGGGACAGACAGAGAAATCAACAGAAATAAAGAGAAAGACCTTACTGGAAAATATAACAGAAATATAGGTAACAACATAGGAAAATTGATTTAATGATTTTTACAAAACTAAGATATGCAATTCACTGTAATCAGCAGAGCAACCTGCAAACCGCTTTCTAACATTCTTCCCATATGCAAGAAATGTGAGAACTACATGCCATGAGAAGCAAAAATACAATAAATTGTGGGTGTAGATCCTTTTTTTCCCAATTACTGGTTGCCAGACTATTTGTTTTTAAAATTCCAAAAATATTGAAAGACTTCAGGCATCATTTACTCTGCCTCTGGAAAGAACCTTCAGTGTCAAAGTATTAAACGTATTTGTCACTTCAAAGTCATTGCTCTGTGCTGTTTGCATGTTTTTAACAAAGCAATAAACTGCAGAAGTGTTGAGAAAGTTTCCATGCAGTATGTAGGAAGCATTAAGCTAGGCCCTATAAACATGTTTGCTATGACCAGTACGTTCTCTTGGTACTTGTATCAGGCAAGTTTGACCTTGGAGTACAAAGTGAAGCAGGGCAAAGGCTAACAGAGTTTTGCCAAGAGAACTGCCAAAGAATTGATGCTTTTGAACTGTGATGTTGGAGAAGACCCTTGAGAGTCCCTTGGACTGCAAGGAGATCCAACCAGTCAATCCTAAAGGAAATCAGTCCTGAATATTCATTGGAAGGACTGATGCTGAAGCTGAAACTCCAATACTTTGGCCACCTGATGTGAAGAACTGACTCATTGGAAAAGACCCTGATGCTGGGAAAGATTGGGGGCAGGAGGATAAGGGGATGACAGAGGATGAGATGGTTGGATGGCACCACTGACTTGATGGACATGAGTTTGAGCAAGCTCTGGGAGCTGGTGATGGACAGGGAGGACTGGCATGCTGCAGTCCGTGCGGTCGCAAAGAGTTGGATATGACTGAGCAACTGAACTGACTCAGTTGGATGTGAATGAGCAACTTGTACCTGAAGACTGCTTTTTTCTTTTTTTAATTGATGGATGGTTAATTTGCAGTGTTGTATTAGTTTTAGGTATACAGCAATGTAATTCAGTTATACATGTTTATGTGCTTATTCTATTTTGTTATAGGTTACTACAAGATGCTGAGTGTGGTTCATTGTGCTATGTAGTAGGTTCTTGTTGGGTATCTATTTTACTGAGTGTTTCGATCCCAGAAACGACTGGAGGCTGGCACTCTGAATTGTTTTCTGCTGCGTATTTTCTTGCTCCTTGAGTTCCCTTTTATTTACTCCTTTTATACTTCTAAATTACCTTATTTTATAACTTTGAGATTTTTCAAAAGCTAGTTTTATGTCGCATTTTTGGAAAATATTCAAACATGCAGATTCATAATCCTGACACTTTGTAGATGCAGCTGTATGGATATGCCAGCCACTGAGAATGAAACCCCTGTCAACAAGCTTCTCCTTAAGTTTAAGTTCCTGCAGGGTGATTGGTAGAAGTTAAGCTGACACTCAGATGATGTAACTGAAACTGACCAGGGTCCTGGGCATTGGTAGTCAGGGAAACCACTGGAGGGAAAAAAAAGTCTGCCTTTACTTTGTTTTCTGTCTAACATATTGATTGTCATATGGAATCAACCTTCCCAGTTCTACCTGTGTAACTCTGAGCAAGTTAGCTGACTTTCCTGTGGCTTGGTTTCTTCATCATTCAATGGAAATTTTTTAAAAAATATATACATCTGTATAATACATTGTTAAGAGGATAAAAAGAAACAATAAGGCTTTTTAAAGTGCTTGGCAGGTACGCAATCAAGTTAGTTACAATGAATCTGTTCTGTCAACAGAACATTTTCTTGATTGTATTTCTCCACATATAATTCAACAGTCTTTACAGGTAAGATTTTTAATGGCTATATAAAAATCTACAGTTTGATTACACCATAGTTTACATACCCATTCCCTGAGTTCACTGGATATCCAAGGAGTGTCTAGTTTTTTAACCATTTTAAATTAACCTGACTAGAACTTTTGCAGATAAATCCGTGTTCAAATATCTTATTATTTACCCATAAAAAGTCCCTATTCATTGAAGAAGACAAACATTAAAAGCATTGTTCTTGAATGGTTCTAATACATTCATCTACCAGCTATGTAAGAGTGTACCCGCCAGCGTTATGTCTCTAAAACTCATTTGGACCTTAAATCTGTGCGTATTGACCAGCAGCCTGCAACTGCCTTAGGTGTTCGAGGGTTCCTTCTCAAGGCCACCCATCGAAGAGGACATGGAAGATGTTGGCTCTTACAGTATAGCTCCAAATAGGATTAATTTAGAAGATACAAAATCACTTTTAGCCAAGTTAGGGGTAAACTCAGCAAGCTTGTTCCCGTCTTCTTTCTCCTGAGTACTTTCTGTTACATCTTATGCCATCTATCTTTTTGTTTTGTTTTCATCTTTTCGTTTTAGAATTTTTTCTACCTATAAAACAGAAATGCAAGAATTTGGACATCCAGAGATAATTACTTTCACATTAACATATCAATTACTTCTGTAAATTTTTGAAATGTTGTGGTTAAAATAATGTCTCTTTTTAAATGTACCTTTTTAGGTTACTAGTACAGTAGAAATTGTTAATGTCCACTTGTGTTTTCTGTGGTTGCTGTAACAAATAATCACAAATTTAGTGGCATAAAACAGGAGACATTTCTTCCCTCACAGTTCTGGAAGCCAGAAGTCTGAAACTAGTTTCAGTGTACCAGGATCACGGTGTCTGCAGGGTTCCAGACCCCATGGACTGGAGTCTGCTAAGCTCTTCTGTCCGTGGAATTTTCCAGGCAATGCTGGAGTGGGTAGCCATGCCCCTCTCCAGGCGATCTCCCAGACCCAGAGATCGAATCCAGGCCTCCTGCATTGCAAGCAGATTCTTTACTCTCTGAGCCACCGGGGAAGCCCAGAATCCCTCCAGAGGGCCCCTATTTCCACAATGTCCTTTCTGTGCCCTCCAGTGAGAAAGATTACTGTGGTGCGCACGTTAAAACACAAATGCTTAATGGAATTCTATTATCACAGCATATATTGAAAAGAACATTTGCAGCACAGAGGCAATAAATTTGGAACTGGAACAACAAAACACTGAAATGAATCAGCATAAATAACTTCCCGAGAGCCTGAATTTTGCTCCATGTTAGGTGTGTCAATTTGGTCCCTGATCTTTAGGAGCTCAAAGTCTGGGGTAAGAGAGGATCAAAAAGACAAATAAATCTTATAATTAAAACTGTGCTATGGGATAGACTAAAAATATACGTATTTTTCTCTGTAGGAGAATAGCAGTGTCCCTATTTCAGATGGAATAAGAAATAAGCCTTTCTTTCTTAGAAATTGTAATATTAAAAATAAAAAGAAGAGGCTCTTTAGGCAGTAGAAAATGGCCAGCAGTGTCTAATCTGATGAAAAAAATAGCAAAATGAGGACTGTTTGGTGGTCATTTATTCTGGCAAGATGGTGGCAATCAGTATTAGCAAGAGCAGTTTTCAGTGGGAAGAAGCTAAACTGAAGAGTTCTTTCTCTGTACCTCCACTATCTTGTCACAGACACCCACACCCCAGATCTGATGTCTGTGTCTTCCTCCAATCTCTCATTATTCTCCTTAGCCTTGCTGCACTTCTCACCAGACTTTAACTTCAGTGAAATGGATTTTGCCTTTTATTTTTTCCCTTGGTTCAAGCTGAAGGAAATACTAGAGAATAAACCAAGTTGTTTGCCTAAATCCAGAGGAGCTAACCCTATTTTCAAGCTTATACAATAAAAAAGTTAATATTGATCTCAAAATATGATTTCTAAACTTCTGCAATACATTTCACACATATTAATATTGATCAGAGACTTGTTTGTCTGCAAAAGTGAGAAAACCACCAACCCTAAATCAAACTAAAGTTTTCAAGTCTAACTATAAATACTACTTTGTGGAATAATTTCAGTCTCTTAAATTTTTAATTTTTTTATTTTTATTTTTGTTGTCATGCTTAACCTCTTAATAGGAAAGACAGAAGCCATGGTTTTACAGAGTAGTAAAGTTATTTTAGTAGACTTCTGATTCTGAGTGTTACAGTTTTCAGTTCCTGATCTTCTGTAAAATTAAATATATCTTTTAGGACTTCATAAAGGGCAAAGTTTCATTATAATATGTATTGAGGCAGTGAAAAAGCAGAAAGGTATTTATCCAATTTAATTATACATGCTACTTTTCTGGCACTTAATTACTATCACTTGTAATGGGGTGAGGAAGAAATATTCATATTTTTGTTGGGTTCAAGCCCGCAGCACTATCCCACATCATGTTAATTACCTGGATATGTGGTAACCTTTTTACTGCCCCTTAGCAAGGAACTACCATCTGATAAACAGAGGGAGCATATTCTGGTTGTCATGGATGCCAATGCAAGGATTTGGAAAAAGAAAGCTGAGGACTTTTTGTGCAGAACAGTTGTAGGAAATTAACATTAGTATGGCAAATATAATCTTTCCCTCACTGAGCACTCTTAAAAATCTATCTAAAAGATGAAGATTTTAAAAAATCACTACCAAATATGCTTCTCTCCAAGTGCCTCAAGTAGTAACAAGGTATATTTTATGTAACAATTTTAGTAGCACAAATTTTAAATTATAAGAATGTCATCCTATGACTAAAACTATTATACTATTTTTAAAAAAGATGATTGTGAAACTACACAAGTAGGCTGAAAGCAATACAAACCAAATTGTTTTTATTAAATTGTCTTTGTAGCTCATAATAATATGGCAAATTACTGGTTTATTAGATCATTTTGTTGTAGTGCACAATTCACTACTGTAATTTACCAATTTTTACTTCCCATGCTCTGGATCACTTTCAGCTTTTTAGTTTAATGGGTTTACGTTTCAGGTAAATTGAACTCCTAATCAAATCTCCTTCTTTATATAACAGTTTGCTCCTCAACTGACTTCATTTTTACATCTTTTCACACTCTTTTCTGACTGTTTACATTTTGTATTTGTAAGCAGAATATGATTAATAATGTCAGCAATTATATGGGCATATTATTTTCTTTTTCTTGTCATTGGTTAAATAATAAGAAATTGCAGATAAAGAAGAATGAAGCAGAAATATGCCCAGAAGACCTTATGAATCAAGAGTCACAAAACTTGAGAAAAACAGACTATAGAGGAAACAAATTCCCTCCAGAAAGTTGTATTGTGCCTATCTATGTGCAGTAGCTGTGTAGAGAAAAATATCCTAGTACAGGATGAAGTCTTATCTAGTCAATAGATATAAATTGGATATACCCTATGTTCCAGAATGTACTGGCTCTAAAAATTCAATAGTAGGTAAGATAGACACAGTTTATCACTTTAATAACACAATATTTGTACTACATTGTCCTGATTTAGATTAGCTCTGCATGATTGTGCTTGAAATTCAATTTTTATTAAATATTTTAAAGTGAAAGATTTTTATGTTACCAATAGAAAATGCATGTTTTTCTAGAGAATAATAACATCTAAAAGATTAAAAAATTAAAACATACTTGAACAAAAAGAGCTTTATCGTGTTTTAAATTTTCTCTAATACTTATGTTTTCTGGACCTGATGACATTGGTAACATAGACAGAAAAAATGAAAATAAATAAACATGCAAGAATAGAAAACAGAGAGCTATCCAGGGGAATATTATATCATTAGTGTGTCAAATATATATTAAATAGTTAATACACAATATTAAATCAATATTAAAATGTTGTTATGCCTCTCTACTTAACACAGTATGGTAACATGAATAGATAAGACTTTGAAATCAACCAGAGGACGTATATAGATATGAGAACTATAAAAACTTATTATGTAATATAGTTGAAATATCAAATTATTATTAATATAGTTGAAATATCAAAACATTGGAGCAAATGTAAAAATGCAATAAAATATGTTGAAACAACTGAGGAAAAACTGACTTAAGCAAGAAAGAACACACAATAAATGTGCTCAATAAACAACAAGTGCAAAAGAAAAGCTAAATCCAGATAAAGAAGAATGAAGCAGAAATACGCCCAGAAGACCTTATGAATCAAGAGTCACAAAACTTGAGAAAAACAGACTATAGAGGAAACAAATTCCCTCCAGAAAGTTGTATTTTTAAAGTCCCCTATGTTATTATTTCTGTTAAAGGCATAAGGGAAGTTCAAGTGTTTCTGTTCCTGAAGTTAATTAAACAACAACTGCAGTTCCTCTCTCCAAATACATATGTGCGTATGTTGAGACAACTGAAAAACTATTTGTAACAAGGTAATGGAGTTGATAAAAAAAATAGTTTAATTAAGAACTAGAGCAACTAGGTATACTTTCAACCTTCAATATCTTGTGCTAGAGTTAGGAAGTGCCCCCAAAATCATAAAAACAAGTCTACATGACATAAAAGTCAAAGTCAGATTAAAAGTGTTCACACAGTCAAAATCTGAGACAGCTGAGAATCAATATAAATAAAGACAGTAATGGGTTATAACCCAATAAAATAGGATTCCATAAATCCATACACATATCAAAGACATATGTGGGTATACACATATGAATACATATACACACATACATACACACAGGAGAAGGGAAATCTCATCCTAACAGAGACATGTCAAGTAAAGAGTGTAAATGGCATTTGAAAATTATTAGTTTCAACATTATGGTAATAGATGATTCAGGTGAGAATCACCAACAGATCTTAAAACTATTATGTGAAAGTTTGTATGACTGATTCTAAGTATCTCTCCACAGATTTAAGCATTAATTACAGACAAAAAAAAGGAATAACTTGAGAAGAGCACACCCTAAGATGAACTATGGCCTTTGAGTGATTATGATATGTCAATGTAGGCTCATCTTTTGTTAAAAATGCACAGTTTTGGTAAGGGATGTTGAAAATGGAGGAGGCCAGGCATGTGTAAGGTGTGAGAGTACATGGGACATCTCTATCTCAGTCTCCATTTTGTTGTAAATCTGAAGCTACTAAAACTGCTCTAAAAACATAAGGGCTTAAAAAATGTGATAAGAATTCTATCAAGAATTCATTGCCACACTTTATTTTATTTGACTGTTCAAGGCAATGCTATTATAATGTTCTGCTGCCTTGTATGGCTCCCTCTATAGCCGTGGACTGTGGCTTTGTAGAAGCATTGCATCCCCTCATGGGTCACATTTGTATTCTTTGTATTTACCATCTGGTGTCTGATGAACTTGGGGTGCTTATCAGTCTAGAAGTACTTACAGGTAGGAGCAGATCCTGAGAAGGATATACAGTCCTCTTGAAGGCAACCATCTCTGGGGAGGATGTTTGAGATTCCCCAGGTAAGGAAGCTGAACTCCTTAAGGTG